>NC_045735.1:28540545-28556898 GCF_008692095.1 Etheostoma spectabile | reverse complement strand
GTGTGTGTGTGTGTGTGTGTGTGTGTGTGTGTCTTTCGGCAGCTTCCACACATGCCCCACATCAGTGAGTGTCTAATGAAAAGAAGCCTGAAGCCCACCGACTTGAGAGATATGACGCTGGGGCAGCTCCAGGTTATAGTCAATGACCTGCACTCCCAGATTGAGAGTGAGTTAACCACAAACATGCATACATTATACACAGAGTCACTGACCTCACACTTTTTACTGCAGAAATGAGCAAGAGAGCAAATGGGGAAAAAACATGCACATGCATACTGACCCTTACTCTTTTTTAGTGGATGTGAAAGTACTTTTATATATGATAGTCAGTTCAAAGAACTGTACCAGTTAACAGCTTCCCCTAAGCATTTACTGTCACTGCACTGAACAGATCATTGATCCTGCTACTCAGGGACGAATAATCTCAAATTTTACATAAAACGGATCCAAAAATCCCCAAGAGTGCCAAAATCATAAGCTACTTTTAAATTACTAAACAGACTTTCCCTTCAAAATCGCTTTTGTCGCTGCTTCATATCTGATGAGAACAACCTCTAATGTGTGGTCAGGCTGTGTCCACAGGCTTTGTCCATAGTGGGAGATTTCAGGCAGTGTATCATACACTGTAGGTTTATTGATAAGAGTCACGATAGAACATGCGTTATGGTCAACTTTGGTCATTGTGAGATTTTAAGTATTTCCATATTGTAAATATGATGTGGACAAATTCCTGTTTTTTCATACCGTAAGGATACGTCTGTAGCCCGATATGATTTTAATATTGTTCCTCAAATTATCTTCCACTCCAGGTCTGAATGAGGAGCTTGTACAGTTGCTGCTGATTCGGGATGAATTACACATGGAGCAAGATGCCATGCTGGTTGACATAGAGGACCTCACCAGGTGATGAGGCACTTACTGGATCTAATTTATCACATTTACCATCCATTTCGTTCCTATCGGGTGTATAAGAGAAAAAAAATTCTCAATCTCTCAATACTTTCTCTGTCTCTTACCCCATCTGTGGCTTAGCCTTTAGCCCATTTGTTTCTACTGAAGATGTCACTGTTGAAGCATAAGTACCAAGTGCATAGTTTAATAGACCTTTTTTACAGCAGACATGTTGACATGTCATAGTAGGAAAAGCACATGTATTCAAAACCATTAATGATGGCTGCATTCCACTTAGGAGAGGTCCTGGTGTTGTGCATGCTGACTCACTGAAATACATTACTGGGACACTTGATGGAATTGAGCCATGGCTATCAGTTTCAGCTATGCTTTTCCTACTATGAAGAGTCAAAATGTCTGCTGTGAAAAAGTTCCATTAAAATTATATTAAATTCATTTTATTTTATTTAAAAAGGTTAAGTGAAAACAGCTGGGCACTGTAGTTTTTTAAAAAGAGATAACATTACCAAGAGGCCTGCACAATTCGGGAGAAAATAGAAATCACGATTTTTTTAGCTTAGAATTGATATTGATATCACGAAGTGTAATGTTTATTGCACACATGAACCATGACAAAAAAAACTAATCAGCAGTATCAAACTGGTACTGATTTGGCACCTTTAGCATATTGCACATCACCACGAGCATGTCAACGTAGAGGCTTCAATGTAGAGAAGCTTGGGAGCGCTTTAAAACCTATTTCATACAGTCTTTGTTTAAAACTCACAGAAGAAAGTAATAGCGTTTGTGATGCTGTCGGCTGGTAAAATGAAATGAAAATCAAAGTCAGAAAAAATTTAAAATATCAGTTGTTAAAAATTTAAATCGCAAAAAGGGGTGAAGCGAGATCGCCATTTTATAACGATTAATCGTGCAGGCCTAATTGCCAGACTCATGATATACAGTTAATGCAGTAGAAACAGAGATATTGTCGTTTTTTAATCCCACACTTCTGTCTTGTCAAAACCTCGTTTCTACATTGACCAAAAATGCAACTCGACCACCAACAGTTCAGTCAGGTGTATTATGCTAGTAGCGGCTAATGTAGCTGTAAAGATTTTGTTGGGTTTTTTATTTTCAAACTTGTAATCTTCAACCCTGGTTCATGCTGACTCACATGGCAACACTCGAAGCGATTCATCAGAGGAACAGTGTGGCTCACTCAAGTGTTTTGTTTTATTTAAATGTCTAATATTTTTGGGAAAACAATGGAGGTACATGGCACAAAGGGATAAGCTACACTAAGCTTTAGCTACACACACAATTTAGTGAGTAGGATCAATTCATTTTTGGTTCGGGCTTTTTCTCAAAATTTGTTCACAAAAAGAAATGAAATATCACCAGACGTATGAGTGACTGTATGATCCTTTTCTCTTTTCCAGGCATGCTGAGAGCCAGCAGAAACATTTGGCTGAGAGGACCCTATCTAAATAAGATGCCCGTCCCTGTTCCACCCTGCTCCCATTTGCCAAGCTAAGCTCCCGCTCCAAACTAGACTTGCCCCGCCCCTCAGGCCATTCCATCTCCGCCCTGTGTCGTTCCAAATCCCGCCCACTTGTCCCAAGTATTTTGCTCCTTGCTGCTTCCCCATCTCCCCCAATGTCTACCTTTGTGTCCAGCCCACTGACTCCAGTGGTAGCAGCAGCGAAGGAGAAGGCCACCCTCCTTCAATTGCTTCTGTGGTGTTCTCCCAGCACTAAGGACGGAGGAGCACTTCCTGCTTCCTGGGAGAAGAGGAAACTGATTGTGTGTTGTCATGGATTCTGTCCCCAGCTTCCTGTGCAGTGATCGGCCTTGCTTTGCTATTGTTTCTTTTTAACTTTCTACATTCGCCACTAAATTATAATTGTCGAAATGCAAAAAAATTGTGGGAAAAAAATAAAATAATAGTGAAAATTTTAGTAGAAAGTCAGTCATGAGAAAAAAGAAACAACATGGAATAACAAAAAAAAAATGATGGAAACTAACTTCTTCAGACCATTTTAAGTTGGACAATAATTTTCAAGTATTTCAAAGTCGACCTGTTTTTATTCTGCACAAATGGTAGTTTTCAACTGAGAAATGTTTATTTGAAGGTGCTAAAAGAGTGTAAAGGAAACATGCCTGCCTTGTAGTGGAGTTGTAGCTTTTGGTAATACGTTCACTCTAATTGCTCTTCAACATTTTGTGAATGTTGATTTTCTGACACAAGTCATTTTAAATGAATAAGTGTGTTAATATCGTTTTCATCCTACTGTAATCAGAAACTTTATTTGAGGGAAGAAATGTTTATGTACAGAAATGTAAAATAAAGAATAAACTTTGTTTCATATATGTTGGTTTGTTGTGCAGTGTGTTGAGATTGTGGGGCTGCATGGTTTTATTTATTTAGTTTTTTTTTTAATTTTTTGTATTGCAACACAGAAGACAAAACATTAACAGAGCAAGAAAAGAAAAGATAAATTCAAGTAGGTAACTAACAAAGGATCAACATGAATGTATGTGACGCTGCTGTTGCTGGTCTTTCAAGTGAGCTTTTGTTCCTGAAAATTAACTGCATAATGGAAATATGACTTTTTTCAACATACTATACTATGACGTTTTTGACACACTATACTATGCCGACATACTAAATATATAGTATGATTTTTTTATCACTTTTTTTGACATACTATATTATGACTTTTTTGACAAACTTTGTCTTTTTTGACAAAGTGTACAATGGCTTTTTTATGACCTTTTTCAATGTGCTATGCTATGACTTTTTTATGACTTCTTTTTTCAACAAATGAATTTTTTTTTACATTTTTCAACATACTATACTGTTACTTTTTCAACATACTATGATGTTTTTCGGCATACTACACTATGACTTTTGACATATTTTACTATGACTTTTTTAGACATACTATACAATGTCTTTTTTGACGAACTATATTGATACTTTTCTGACTTTTTTTTAACATACTATGCAATGACCTTTTTCACATTTTTTCGACATACTACACTATGACTTTTTTATGACTTTTTCGACATACTATATTTTTTTCGACGTACTATTCTGACTTTTTCAACATACTATACTATAAGGTGTAGTATGTTGCTCATAAGCTCATAAGAGTAGGAACCCATGCTAAAGTTGACTATAAGAGGAATTAAAAAATCATCTTTGGATAAAGCTCTTAATGCCTTTGGCCTTTAGCATTGCCCTGACTTTTCTGACATTCTATATTGTGACTTTTTAAGACCTTCTTCAACAATACTATACTATGACTTTTTTTGTAACTTTTTTATACATACTATACTATGCCGACATAGTGTAAAATGGCTTTTTACAACTTTTTTCAACATATTCTACTCATCTCACTTTTTATCACTTTTTTCAACGTGCTATACTAGTTATATTACACTATACTTTTTTATGACTTCTTTTTTCTACGTAAGACTTTTTCAACATTTTTCAACATACTATACTATGACTTTTTAAATGATATTTTTCATACTATACTATGACGTTTTTCGGCATACTACAGTATGACTTTTTGACATATACTATGACTTTTTATGACTTTTTTAGACATACTATACAATGACTTTTTTGACGTACTATATTGATACTTTTATGACTTTTTTTGACATACTATGCAATGACCTTTTTGACATTTTTAGGCATGCTATATTTTTTTCGACGTACTATTCTGACTTTTTTCGACATACTATACTAAAAGGTGTAGTATGTGGCTCATAAGCTCATAAGAGTAGGAACCCATGCTAAAGTTGACTAAAAAGAGGAATTAAAAAATCATCTTTGGAAAGTGATCTCAATGCCTTTGGCCTTTGGCATTGCCATGACTTTTTTGACATACTATACTATGACTTTTTTGAAATGTTTTAGACATACTATACTATGACGTTTTTTAAATGTTTTAGATATACTGTACTATGACGTTTTTCTTCATACTAAACTATGACGTTTTTTGACATACTATACTATGACTTTTTATGACGTTTTTCAACATACTATACCATCACTTTTTTGACACAGTATACTTTGACTTTACATGAGTCATTATTTGTACTGTTTCTGTTCAGTAATGTTGAACAATAAATACAACATCTAACCATTGGTTTCTAGGCTTCACATATAGCTCATTGTGATAAATACCTGCTGATCTGCCTTGAGATTGAGATTTGTGTGTAAGGGCAATGAATTTTGAGGTCTAAAAACAGTTTTTCAATATACTATACTGAGACTTTTTGATAACTTTTTTCAACATACTATAGTATGACTTTTTTAAAGTACTATACTATCACTTTTCCGACACAGTATACTCTGACTTTATTATTACCTTTTTCGACTCATTTTCTGTCCTCAGTAATGTTGAACAATAAATACAACATCAAACCATTAATTTCCAAGCTTCAGATGTAGCTCAGTGTAATATATATCTGGGAATATCTCCCAATAGATTTAGGTTTGTGTGTTCAAACCCTTTTACGGGCAATGAATTTTATGTCTAAAAATTTAAATGAAGAAGTCAAATACATATGTCAGATAGTAAAGGTCAGGGTGATATAATGCATGTTATGACTTTTTTATGACTTTTTTTCGACATACTGCACTATGACTTTTTGACATTTTTCGACATACTACACTATGACTTTTTGACATTTTTTGACATAATATACTATGACATTTATGACTTTTTATGACATTTTTCAACATACTACACCATGATTTTTTATGACTTTCTCGACATACTATGAGTTTTTTGTCATTTTTCGACATAATATACAATGACGTTTTTTGGCATACTATATTATGACTTTTTTGACATTTTTTCAACACACTATACTATGGCTTTTTCTCTAAATAACATACTATCACATTTTTGACATACTTAACTATGACGTTTTTTGACATACTTTACTATGACTTTTTTTGACATGCTATACTGTGGCTTTTTTGACGTACTATATTGATGCAGTTATGACTTTTTTCCAACTTTTTTTTGACATACTATACTATGACATTTTTATGCCTTTTTTCAAGATACTATAAATTTATATAGAATATATAAATATATATATTCTATATACTTTTTTGACATTTTTCAACATACTATACTATGCTTTTTATGACTTTTTTTGACATGCTATAGTATGACCTTTATTTGAAATATTACACCATGACTTTTTTATGACTTTTTTCGACATACTATACTATCACTTTTTTATGACTTTTTTTCGACGTATGACTTTTTTCTACATGCTTTACTAGGATTTTTTTGACAAACCATAGCATAATTTTTTTTCAAAATGACTTTTTAATGACATTTTTTAAACATTCCATACTATGGTGTTTTTGACATACCACACTATGAGTTTTTTGACATACTATAATATGAATTTTTATGACTTTTCCAACACACTATACTGTGATTTTTTGACATTTTTAGACATATTGTACAGTGATTTTTTTTGACATACTATGACTTTTTTGACATATTTCAACATAATTTTACAATGACTTTTGTCAACATAATATACAGTGGTGTGAAAAAGTGTTTCCCCCCTTCCTCATTTCCTGTTCCTTTGCATGTTTGTCACACTTAAGTGTTTCGGAACATCAAACCAATTTAAACATAGTCAGGACAACACAAGTAAACACAAAATGCAATTTGGTAAATGAAGGTGTTATTATTAAAGGTGAAAAAAAATCCAAACCATCATGGCTGTGTGAAAAAGTGATTGCCCCCCTTGTTAAAACATACTATAACTGTGGTTGTCCACACTGAGTCAATTTCTCTAGCCACACCCAGGCCTGATTATTGCCACACCTGTTCACAATCAAGGCATCACTTAAATAGGAGCTGCTGACACAGTAAGGTCCACCAGAAGATCCTTAGAAGCTACCCACATGCCGAGACCCAAAGAAAATTCAGGCAATTGAGAAAGAAAGTAATGAGATCTATCAGTCTGGAAAGGGTTATAAAGCAATTTCCAAAGCTTTGGGAATCCAGAACACAGTGAGAGATTATCCACAAATGGCGAAGACATGGAACAGTGGTGAACCTTCCCAGGAGTGGCCGGCCGCCCAAAATTACCCCAAGAGCGCAGCGACGACTCATCCAAGAGGTCACAAAGACCCCACAACAACGTCCAAAGAACTGCAGGCCTCACTGCCTCAGTTAAGGTCAGGTTCATGCTCCACCATCAGGAAAAGACGGGCAAAAATGGTGATGGCAGAGTTCCAAGGAGAAAACCACTGCTGAGCAAAAAGAACACCAAGCTCGTCTCAATTTCTCCACAACCCATCTTGATGATCCCCAAGACTTTTGGGACAACATCTGTGGACCGATGAGACAAAAGTGGAACCTTTGGAAGGTGTGTGTCCAAGTATATCTGGCGTGGAAGGAACAATGCATTTCATAAAAAGAACATTACACCAACAGTAAAAATGGTGGTAGTAGTGTGATGGCTGGGGTTGTTTGCTGCTTCAGGACCTGGAAGACTTGCCGTGATAAAAGGAAAATGAATCTGCTGTTACCAAGAGATCCTGAAGGAGAAGTGTCCGACCATCTGTTGTGTACTCAAGCTGAAACGAACTTGGTTCTGCAGCAGGACAATGATCTAAACACACCAGCAGTCCACTACGAATGGCTGAAGAAAAACAAATGAAGACTTTGGAGTGGCTAGCCAAAGTCCTGACCTGAATCCTATTGGATGTTGTGGTATGACCTTAAAAGGCGTTCATGCTCGAAAACCCTCTAATGTAACTGAATTAGGACAATTCTGCAAGAGATGTGGCCAAAATTCCTCCAGGACGCTGTAAAAGCCTATTGCACGTTATCGCAAAACGCTTGGTTGAAGTGGTTCTGCCAAGGGTGGCCCAACCAGTTATTAGGTTTAGGGGGCAATCAGTTTTTCACACAGGGCCATGATGGTTTGGATTTTTTTCAACTTTAATAATAAACACCTTCATTTACAAATTGCCTTTTGTGTTTACTTGTGTTGTCCTTGGCTATTGTTTAAATTGGTTTGATGTTCCGAAACACTTAAGTGTGACAAACATGCAAAGGAACAGGAAATGAGGAAGGGGGCAAACACTTTTTCACACAACTGTACCGTGACTTTTTTTGACATACTGTGCTATAACTTTTAATCACTTTTTTTACATACCATACCATGACATATTCATCACTTTTTTTGGACATATTATGTCTTTGTTGTTACTATTTTCTACATACTATACTAAGACTTTTTTTGCGATCAAATTCAGCAAAAACGATTTCTGCAGCTAACAAACTAGACACAAACACACAAACAAGAGGCGTTGACAGGGAAACTGGCATTAGACAAAAGGGACCAAACACACAGAAGCAAGAAGGCCTTAGCACAAGTTTACAGCATGATTTCAAGGATTCAGCAATGCTGAGTGTCCAAAGTCTTTCCTGGTGCTCCATTTATGTGAGCCGATGAGAGCTCCACATACAGTGGGTACGGAAAGTATTCAGACCCCTTTAAATTTTTCACTCTTTGTTTCATTGCAGCCATTTTCCAAAAATCAAAAAAGTTCATTTTATTTCTCAGTAATGTACACCAGCACCCCATCGGACAGAAAAAAACAGAATGTAGAAATTTTTGCAAATTTATTAAAAAAGAAAAACTGAAATATACATGGTCATAAGTATTCAGACCCTTTGCCGTGACCCTCATATGTAACTCAGGTGCTGTCTATTTCTTCTGATCATCCTTGGAGTGTTCTACACCTTCATTGGAGTCCAGCTGTGTTTGATTATACTGATTGGACTTGATTAGGGAAGCACACACACTGTCTATATAAGACCTTACAGCTCACAGTGCATGTCAGAGCAAATGACAATCATGAGGTCAAGGAACTGCCTGAAGAGCTCAGAGACAGAATTGTGGCAAGGCACGATCTGGTCAAGGTTACAAAAAAATTTCGCTGCACTTAAGGTTCCTAAGAGCACAGTGGCCTCCATAACCTCAAATGGAAGACGTTTGGGAAGACCAGAACCCTTCCTAGAGCTGGCCGTCCGGCCAAACTGAGCGATCGGGGGAGAAGAGCCTTGGTGAGAGAGGCAAAGAAGAACCCAATGGTCATGTGGTGAGCTCCAGAGATGCAGTCGGGAGATGGGAGAAAGTGTAGTAAGTCAACCATCACTGCAGCAATCACAGTCGGGGCTTATGGCAGAGTGGCCCGACGGAAGCCTCTCCTCAGTGCAAGACAATGAAAGCCGCATGGAGTTTGCTAAAAAAACCCTGAAGGACTCCAAGATGGTGATAAATAAAATCCTCTGGTCTGATGAGACCAAGATAGAACTTTTTGGCCTTAATTCTAAGCGGTATGGGTGGAGAAAACCAGGCAATGCTCATCACCTGTCCATACAGTCTCAACAGTGAAGCATGGTGGTGGCAGCATCATGCTGTGGGGGTGTTTTTCAGCTGCAGGGACAGGACGACTGGTTGCAATCGAGGGGAAGATGAATGCGGCCAAGTACAGGGATATCCTGGACGAAAACCTTTTCCAGAGTGCTCTGGACCTAGAATGGGCGAAGGTTTACCTTCCAACAAGACAATGACCCTAAGCACACCGCCTAAAAAACGAAGGAGTGGCTTCACAACAACTCGTGGCTGTTCTTGAATGGCCCAGCCAGAGCCTGACTTAAACCCATTGAGCATCTCTGGAGAGACTGAAAATGACTGTCCACCAACGTTACCATCCAACCTGACAGAACTGGGAGGATCTGCAAGGAGGATGGCAGAGGATACCCAAATCCAGATGTGAAAAACTTGTTGCATCTTTCCCAAAACGACTCATGGCTGTATTAGATCAAAAGGGTGCTTCTACTAAATACTGAACAAAGGGTCTGAATACTTATGACCTGTGATATTTCAGTTTTTGTTTTTTAATAAATATGCAAAAATTTCTAAATTTTGTTTTCTGTCAAGATGGGTTGGAGTGTACATTACTGAGAAATAAATGAATTTTTGATTTTTGGAAATAAGGGGTTGGGACTGCAGGAAAAAAAGAGTGAAAAATTTAAAGGGGTCTGAATACTTTCCGTACCCACTGTATACTACATCCAAAAAGGAAAGGATCTGTACACAAAGAGACAAGTCATAAGGTGGTTTTCAACGGGTTGCAATCATTCTCTTGGCCACTATAAGTCTAGCAAAAACAGCACGTTTTTGAGAGCTGAAGCGCTGACAGGTCATTCAGAATTAAAACATTAACAGTAACAGGTACAGTATCATTAATCAGGGAAGATATTTTGGATCCAATGTGGTTCCAGAACTGACCAACCATGACTTTTTATGACTTTTTTCGAAATACTGTGCTATGACTTTTTTCAACATACTATACTATGACTTTATTACTTCTTTTGACACACTATGACATATATACAATGACTTTTATGACTTTATTAAACGTACTATACCATGACTTTTTTACAACTTTTTCAAAAGACTTTTTTGACATAATATACTTTGACTTTTTATTATTTTTATGACACACTATGCTATGACATTTTTGTTTTGTTTTCAACATTTGACTTTTTTGTCACCCTACAACATGATCGTTTTAGGACTTCTTTCGACCTATATTGTAACTTTCTCAGGCTGTACTATAATAATAGTTTTTCAATATACTATACCATGACTTTTTATCACTTTTGTCGACATACTATACCATGACTTTTTACCACTTTTTTATCACTATGACTTTATTGACATACTTTACTATGACATTTTGATCACTTTTTTTCCGAATACTATACCATGGCTTTTTTTGTATAACTATACTATGACTTGTTTATCACTTTGATCAACGTACTATGACTTTTTGACTGTTTTCATCATACAATACTATCGCATTTTATCACTTTTTTGATATACTACAGGAAGTGCAATCAGTGCTTGCAACTCATAGCTAGAATAATACAAAGCATTCCCACATTGCATGTAATGACTCAACTCCCTCTGTTTGGGTTTTGCCTCATCATGACACGTTTGTCTCTCTTTCTCTCATGTGGGTTGGCTTTGTTCTTACTGCATATTCATTTGGACAACCCCTTTAATGTCATAATTAGGATTTTTTGTTTCTTTCACATGAAAAATGACAGCATTTTTACTTGCATATGATGATTATGACATGATATTATGTCTGGAAGGTTTAGTATGATAAATGTATCTCTGAGAAAGTCCCCCTTCTCTGCTGCTGCACTCTGACTGATCCTATACTGCATTCAAAGAGTGATGGTAAGTTTCAGTCATGGATGTTTCTATGGTGACACAAGAGAAAGGCCAGAAAACTCCTGTCAACCACTCACTGGCCACTATAGTTTCAGAGAGTACACTTCCTTTTTTTTTGTGTGATCACATATTTTTTATTATACAATGAACAACCAATACACTGAGACTGTTCGTCCCAGGGACCAAAAAACACAGAGAGGAAAGATGGAAACAGAAACCTAATAAAAATACAACAAAAGGAATGGAGTCTGTAGCTACTATCTTTAGTAATGGGTTTAACACAGCAAATGGACCACGGGTTCCAAAAACTTGGACAATCAATTGTAATGCTCATACTTTTGATTTTACATATCCAAAATTAAAAAAAAAACACCAGAATACGTTTGTGTACATTTGTAATTGCAGTGTTTCTAGAAATAATTGTAATTGTAGACTTGTGAAACTGCATTTTACTAGTTAAAATGCCATTTTTGGATATCCATAATTACATTTGTACTAGTCAAAATGTATTTTAGACAACTAAAATTACACTCTGGATATCTGGAACGGTATACAATTTGGATATCTGAAATTAAAATTATGACTAGTAGACTAACAATTAGTAGACTGAAATTGGAGCTCATTGATGTAAGAATTTTGTCCTTCTATTGTCACTTTTTTTTTTAGTATAGTATGTTGTTGTTTTTTTGACTAGGACGAATAAGCCTACATATATAAATAAACACATCCACAAATATATATGTATACCTTGTAGTTGGCGTATATGTATATATAGGCTTATTCGTTCTAATATTAATACATTAACCCTAATATAGATCTATATACATATGTATATATATATATATACACTGCCGGTCAAAAGTTTGGGGTCACTTACAAATTTGCCACCATGCCAATCCATTATAGACAGAATACCAGCTGATCTGAGTGGATGGCTGATCTTTAATGCAATATCTACATTGCCCATTATCAGCAACCATTGATCCAATGTTCCAAAGGCACATTCTGTTTACTAATCTGATATCATTTTAAAAAACTAACTGAGAAAACACTGGAGAATCCTTTTGCAATTATGTAAGCACATAGTGTAATTTGAAAACTGCTGACCGGGTTAAAAAAAACAATGCAACTGATCTCAGCTGGTATACTGTCTATAATGGAGTGCAATGGAAATTTCTAAGTGACCCCAAACTTTTGACCGGTAGTGTATATGTACGTATGTATAGCTTTAGTTGGCGTGCTTCGCAGATGCTGTAGCTGCCCCTCCCGAGTACTGACTGACGCTATGTATCCCAGACATTGTGGTAGGGCAAGGTGAATGCCATTTCCCATGTTGGGATAATGCTGCTGACAGACCCAGATGCTTATAATTATGTACTTAAAATTATTGTAATAGCTTTTTCTACGTCACAGCTGCTACCTACTTGCATGCTTGTTTACACACTTACATTACACGCTTTTCTCGTCTTGACTCTTGAGGGAGTTCCCCAAACTGACATATAAAAACAATCAGATAAGAAGGCAGCAACACAGTGCTACTGATTTACCAGGCACGAGCTGATATAGTATCTACCTGATCGGAAAAATGGTGGTCTTTAATTTCTGTAAGTCAGCGAGCCCAAAAACACAAGACCATAGCGTATAATATATACGATTTGGTTTCTCCAAATCAGCTGTTTAGTCATGCAACTCTTGTGTAAACCCCTGATGTATGTGCTGATGGTTTTTCTTCTCTTGCCGTGCAGACTCCGCTGCCTGTGTGCTGCTGCTGACGACCCTGAGCTGGCCCGCGGCCACAGGACTCCCGGTGATCAGCACCCTGAGCCCAGAGAAGTGCGGAGACTCGTTCAAGGACCTCCTTGGAAATATCAAAGAGCTTCTCCGGCTCCGCAGTGTGAGTACAATTCACCGCACCATGTTGTGATGCTGTGTTTTTGTCTTTTTTTCTGTCTTTTTTTTTTTTTTACTTTGTCACATACGTCTGTTCAGTAATTCACTAATACTAAATACCTTTATTTTGTATTACAGGATGTTTTGTGTCACGGCATCGCCTCTGACACAATGGAGGTTAGGAGTAAACCTGACACGGTGCTGGCCTGCGCACCCATACCGACTCAGGTGACTCTAAAATTAACAGTGATAGTACTGGAATGATTATGCCATTCTTTTTATACCGATTCAACTTTGAATTATCTTCAGGCTACTTTTTATGTAAGGAAAATATAAATCCTAATGATTCTTTTGTGCATAGTTTTACATGTTCCAAACGAAGATACAATTGTTTTATGGAAACAGCTTCATGCTGTGTTCATAATTTTTGCTCAGCTTTCTCTATAACATCTATAACAAGTATATTAAAGCAAATATATGGTCCAAAGATGCTTGTGGACACCTGACTGGTAAAACAAATTCCGAAATTGCTCATGTTTAAAATTGTTTTTTACCCCGCAGAACTCAGGCTGTATGAGGCAAAGAAATTCCTCCTTCAGTGAGGTATGCTTAAGTTACTATTTCTTTTTAAATGTTTTTTAGAATTAACAGACATGTTATACAAAAGTATTAAGTCAAGTATTTTCCTAAATCTAAGCTTTACGTTTGGTGTTAATCTGCTATTCTAACAACAAGTTCTCCAAACCATGCGCCGATATAGGTCGTTTATTCATACCATCTAATAAGACCCGCAGGAGCTATACAGTACATTACTTTCTCCTTTGCTCATGTCACGTTTACTACGACCACTAGAGGGCGCCGCCCCTGCAACGTTAAAATGAACCATATTTGCTGCTTGCACAATCTGTGAGATTGCTTTTTGGGTGAGGACAGTATCAGAATCAGAATCCAGATATTTTTACATTATACACCCATAAAATCATCTTATCTGAATTTTTTTAGAAAGCAGATGATTTCTGTTTCTAATAATAGTATTCATCTTCATATTTATTTAGCACTTTATGTTTATTCAGCACATATCCATGGAACCATTGTATATCCTGCACTTGCTGCTATTGCACTTCTGGTTGGACCTAAACTGCATTGTGTTGCCTTGAACCTGTACCTGTGTAATGACAATAAAGTTGAATCTAATGACCGACGTGTGATTTTTCCTGCTTTTCTTTACAGAGTGACTGTCTGACGAATATCATGGAGGACTTGGCCCACTATGATGCTGCTATTAAGTCCTACATCAACTCCACACTCAGAAGTCATGAGGAAGAAGTTGCGCTGAGACCAACTCTAACAATAATACAGAGCCTGAGGAAGGTGCGTTTGTTATGCATGCGTGGAAGGGGTCAAAGCACAGTCAGGATTTAAAGAAAATAACGTTTAATAGTCGCCTGATGAAATCTTCCTCGGTTTATACAGAACTGCTCCCTGGTGCCGAATGGAGTGCGCACGTCTTCAGAGGTAGTTTTCAATTCCTTCTTTTTTGAGTTTGTTCCCCGTTTACTCCTGATACAAACTCTCTCTTAGAGAAAGGCTCTAAGAGAAAGATTTCTCTAAGATCCGCAGGGCAGCTTTTGTCAGGGTGAGTGTTCATGTTGTTTCCCTCTCTTGTTGTCTTGTAGGAGAACGCTGCCCAGATGTGGGGAAATGACACCTTCAGTAACAGGCAGAAGATGTGCAAGATGATGCGGGGCTTCCACGTGCGAACCATCACCATCAACCGAGCTCTGGGCTACATCTCCTCAGGAGAACACAGGAAGTGAACATCCTGCAACCTCCTCGTCACTACCATCATTCCAATAATGCCACACTATCTCTCCACCTTAATTTATCCAACCAAGCTATCCTGATCATTCACTAACATCATCAACGACCAACCAAGTATCGCATTCCAGTGCACACGCTGCACAGCCGGGTTCCTGATCACTGCGCAGGCATAAGCTAGCTGGCCAGACTGCAGCCTCTTCACTCCGTGACAGCTGTTGGCCCATTTAAATGTATTCCAATATTTGGGGGAAATTTATCTATTTATTTGAGATCTATTTATTACATGTATTTATTTATTTGATGGCCTGTGATGTTTTTTTATTGTTATTTATAATAAATTATTGTATGGTATTAGCAAGTGATGAAGTGGAAGTGGGTTTTTTTGTTTGTTTTTTTTAAATGGAACTCAGTGCAAGTGAAAATTAAACCGATGACACTCAAATTTAGTAAAAAAAAAACGTTTGCTTGTTTTATTCAGTCAACGTAAGAGTTGATCCAATTACCACAATTTTCTGGAGGAACTCAGACACGATAGAAAACAAGTGCAAAAAAGGACGGACTGGAATGTTATTGGTAAGTTGCTTTCTGAATGTAAACATTACTGCATCATATCGGCATGGAAGACCCTAAAAGATTCAACAACCCAGATGCCATTTCTACAGCTTTTTCCCCAAATAGTGTTGAGATGTCTGGAAACAGCATAATATGAATACAGGCAACACAGAAACAAAGCTGTAAATAATGCAAGGATGTTTACAAAAAGGAACTGAAATGTTTCCACAGGCTGATTACAGTATAGTTTGTTTTTGTGTTTTAAGCCCTACAGCTATGAAATAAGCTTTGAAAAGATGAGTCATAAAATATATATATATATAATGAATCTTGCCAGGCTGTAACTGCACTCACAAGTTTAGCTCTAAATCCAAATGCTTATGATTCCTTCCCCCCCCCCCCCCCACAGTGTACACTATTATAATACACACAAACATGCATTTATACTTAATAAGATAAGCGCTCCAGTCACAGGTTGGCAGGAATGGATTCATAAATTCAAGTTAAACAAGATAAACATAATGAAGGACCTGTTGCAACGCCATTTAGTTTTACAAGTTCAGAGCTGTCCAATAACACCACCAGACGTAAATATACAAAAATGGACTTAAAAAAATAGATCACAGGTTTGAAATAGTTGGTAAAAAAAAAGAGATATGTACAGGACATTTATAAAAATGTATGAGACACAAATATACTTCAGTCTGTGATACTTTGGACAGTCACATGCATATGCATGTGATGTAATCCCTAATTGTTTTATAAAAGTTCCACAAACATAACATTTAAAAGTGAAACAGGTTGGATTTTTCCCCATTTTTTGCAGTTTCAACACTGCAGCACCTACATTTACATATGTAACTGGCTACATATACATAT
>NC_045735.1:28533824-28540535 GCF_008692095.1 Etheostoma spectabile | reverse complement strand
TATATATATATATATATATATATATATATATATATATATATGACTTCTACACCTCTACTGGTCATTTTTGAACCTGGTAATGCTAAGCATCAAATTCTTGCTGCACAAAGGAAGCCTTGGTTACAGCTCGTCTATTCTGTATTCATTACAGAACCAAAGGATTATATTAGAACAAAATCAGGGAAAATGCCCATCCATAGATCACTCACGTACATGTCCAGAAAATATTCAAAAGGAGATGCACAAACTGGGAAAAGAGCTGATGCTCGGTCCATTGGTCAACTCTGCTTTGCTCTATTCCTGAGATTTTACTTTTCTTTCTGATGATGGAGCAGCAAATATCCAGCAGTCCATTTGAGTCCAGTCTCTTTCACTTAGCTCCTCAATTGTCCATCATATCTGAAAAAAACGACATAACACAATGTCTGTTTATCAGGGCAATGATGGACATATCGTTTTTTATTTTGATCAAACCAACAAAAAGATATGAACATTACAAGTGCCTATCACTAGTTATCAATTACCCCTGATCCCGGCCAGTACACCACGGGTCACGGCACCTTGACATTTCAGTCACAGATCGGATCGAACTATGTTGCAGCACTACTAGTGACAACATCTATAATCTCATCTATATTTTACAGCCACCACTAAGCACTCTGATGTGGGCAGTGGGTACGGAAGCGGTTCTGCACCAGCTTTGATGTGACATGGCTTGTATTGACTTTACAGATAAGACTGCCAGCGGACGCCATCCCAGCTATGCAGCTGAGAAGATATCCATCCGGTGAGTTTGCATTTTCAATATTCTCCCCGTAACAACTTTTATCAGGAGATGATCTGTCTAGATGAGGGCTAGTTACTAATATGATGTCAAATAGTTAATTCAATCTGAACAGCAGGCCAAAAAGGTGTGAGAAAATAACTTCTTCACATTTAGAAAGCTCATAGACTATCTAAAAGATGGACGTAGTCTCCGTGACATCCCCCACAGGTTTCTGAAGAGCCAAAAGGAAGCTCCTGTTAGCGCCTGTCCCTTAAAAAAAATAATTATACCTGCTAAACATCAACATGTTCTCTCGGTCACTATGAGCATGTTAGCACACTCAAAGCACCGCTGTGCCAAAATACAGTTGATGCACAGCTGTAGATGTGGAATGACTTATCAATAATCAAAATCATGGCCAACTGGCATTTGACAAGAGAAGACTAACTTATCATTTTAGCTTGGGTATTTATTTATTTATCACATACCTAGACCTAGCGCCACAGCATTGTATCAGGGCCGAAGTCTAGTCTGGCTACAAAATCTTTTTAAAAAAAAAAAAAAAAATTTTAAACCGATTCCTGGGCGGCTACCCTTGCAAAATAGATAGCGGAAAGAGAAGGATGTCCAGGCTTTCTCCCAGCAATGTCCATCGGGTGAGCCAGACTAGGAGTTTATGGTGATCCATCATTATTCTATTAGATTGTGTTTATATGTCTGCAGTTTATTACCTTGCAGTGTCTGATGGACCTCATTTGGCAAGTCGTCCAGCTCCTTCACACTTTTCCACAGCTGAATTGCCGTGGCCTCTCCCGGCCGCCTTCTGCTCTTCCACTCCACCAGCATCTTCAGCTTCTGCATGGTCACATCTTTCTCTGTGGTCTGGATCTCATCCAGCTCCCTGGACGTCAAGTCTAAGAAGATGGCCACCTGCTTCCACTCCTTCCCCAGCCGCTTGGCCACCTGCAGTAGCTGCTTCTCTGACATGTCCTGGCCCTGAGACACTATTGTTTTCACTCCATCTGGGAAAAGATGCACAGGTACTTTCTTTCAGTATAGTTTTAGGGAGACAGGTGTGTGGACTGGTTTCTGTTGACTTGATTGGGGTAAAAAAAAAAAAAGTGTGGCGGAGGTTCTTCTTAGATCAGTAGTTAAAAAAAAGACGTGGAAATTCACCTGACTCATCCTGCCATCGAGGCCTTTTACAGGTTGTTTCCTCTTCTGAGGGGCTGCTGCTCCTCTGTCTGCCTATGAGAGAGATATGGAGAAGTTGCTGAAAGCATGTTGTGATAGAAAAATCGAATCTGATAAAAAAAAATAAAAAAAAGAAACTTACTGCTCGTCCTTTTCCTCGGCTTCTTTTCAGTGTTATCCACACAGTCACCTGAGAGTACAGAAAAAAATAGATAGTCATCACTCTGGAGTAGAAACCAAATTTCAGTCATGCACACAATCTTTATAACAGAACATTACAAGTGGAGACCACTGAACACTTGTGTGGCTTATTTGCAATGAAAATCTATCTTCCCTGTAATTGTCACACAAAAAAAGTGTAAAAAAAAAAAAAAAGAAGAGACTTTTCAAACTAATATAGATTTCTTTTTTCACCTGCAAATCACCCAATGTGTTCAGTAGAGTCTAAATGCACTGGTACCTTCTCTGATGGTGGCGGACCATACAGTCTCCTCCGTGTTAATCTCTACGAGAGACAGTTTAAAGGGAGGAGGTTGCTCAAAGAACGCTTCGAAGTAGCCTTTCATCTTAGTCACAGCAAGAGTGAATTTCAAATCCTGCACAGAGACACATACAAATTATACACACATTATGCATACATTTATGTGCACACGCGCACACACACGCACGCACGCACATAAATTATATTTGTATGCTTTCAATACAATACATACATAAGTTGCGAAATGCATAGAGACATACCTGAGGTTTGATCTCTCCCTCTGGCTCGCTCAGGAGACGATACATCCCCTCATCCAGTTTGCACGTGGGAGGCTTCTCGATTTTTTTGTAGCGATTTTTGTAGCACCGCACCTGCTTGCCTATGTCCTGGTTTACGTAGGGACAGCAGAAGACAAGACAAAGCGCAACATAAGTCACTTCCTCGCAGTAGGATGATTATGTAGTGGATGATGATGCAGTAGATGATGAACATGCAATAAAACACATTTTCCATAGTCGAAGTGGAAAAGCCGAAGGCGTCTCTGAGGATACAGTATATTAATCATTTTAGCTTATATATTTCAAGGGACTTTGCAGGTTACAATAAATGAAGTATGATTATTCACCAGCTGCGTCCTCCCAGACACACACATGCTCACACATAACCACAAACCCACTTCCTGTGTGACCTTAGCAGTGGTACAGTGTTAGAATGACTTAGCAATATTGCCATTTAGCTGTCAGGACTACGTGGCGCACTTACAGTAATACACACACCAGTGGCACCGATACCATTTCCGATACATACCACTGACCTTTATTACAATGAAATTACTGTCAACTATATCAGAGGGTGTACTATTCTGGTTTACTGCGGCATCAATACTGTACTGCTTATTTATCTATACTATTCTTCCAATCCTCTTTATCAAAAATCCCATTTTCAGCATAATTACACACTGTTGGTATATTGTAGTATACATAGTTTTACATATTCATGTATTTTTACAGTGGAATGTAATATTGTAAGTACATTTACCCTTTGCAATTACACATCTGCGTGAGTCAGTAACATTAATCAAAACACATGTAGTTTGTAAAATACAAAGTTTTATAAAAATAAACCAACCAATCGTATATATGACTACAAGTACAGCTGAAATAGCTAGGAGATTAAACACTACGTTGATTGACCAAACAGTTTGGATCGTTTCCAGTTTCTTGAGGATTTTACTGCATTGAGTACTTTGACTCTAAGTACATTTTCCAGATCATACTTTTACTTAAGTAAGATTTTCAATGCAGGACTTCTACTTGTAATAGAGTACTTTTACAATGTGGTATTAGTACTTTTACTACCACTGTATCTTTTCTAGAATGAGCACAACTGTAACGTAACCTAATTTCCACCAGGAGATCAATAAAGTATTTCTGATTATGATATTATCAGAGAGTCAATGATCATTGGAACCAGATGCAGACGTCTGCTTTTCAACAACATAATGTGGATATCATAACATTTTTGCATTGCGACATTGTATAACCTCATCACAAGGAAAGGTCTTCGCTTCAGCGTATTACACAAACCGGGAAATCTCGTTGTCTACTGTATAAAGTCTTACATCATCGAAGCCAGTGTCGTTACAAAATTATGAACAAGAAGTGAAAGTTAAGATTAGGCTCTGTGTCTGTTTTTAATTTTTCCAGACACAATTTCATAGGAGAGGCATTTTGCTGGAGTTTTATTTAAGAAAGTAAGACTGAAAGTCATGATTGAAAAATGCAGGGGACTAAGGTGATGCCTTCCCGAATATATTTCTTTGCAGCGTGCACATAAGAAGGGTTTTTCTTTTTGGGTTTGTTTATTCAATTATTTATTTATTTATTTATTTGTTTTCCCTTTTGGCTCTTGCTCGTCATAGTGGGAAAATTTCTAAAATAAAAACACAAAATGTGCATAGTCACAAGATGGTTGTCACACTGATAAACTTGGCTCATTCACTTGTACAGTGTGGATCTTTAACAGTTTGATTTCCATATGCGTAAGACATGGTAATGTGAAATATATCACGGTGTCTTAAGAAGCAAGGCATAAGATGCGCATTTAAGACAGGTGTATGTGTATTTTGCCATTCAGACCATAGCCTTGTATTCAGTGTTGTAACTGCAGTATTTCATCACAATACACAAACGGACACAGAAATGTCCCGGAGTCCTGAGTGGTGGAAGCAACTTTTGAGAAAGTTCTTTTGTAAAAGATTTCCTGCAACTACAGAGAAGTTTTGGAGAAATCCGACCAGATTTCCAAAACAGCTGTCATGTGTTAAAAATGAAAGTAGAGATTAATGACCAGACACCTCGCACTTGTTAAGTAATGATTAGGAAAACTGTCAACCGTCGATTGTAGAGAAGAAATGAATTCAGTTCCACATACGGTATTCTCCGACGCTTACCTTGATGTCGGACGCACTGTTGGTGGCCAAGTAGACGTGGAAGCTGTAGCTGTTGTTGTCACTGCCCAGCTGCTTGTAGACCAGGACCACCCCATGGCGCTCTACAGGTTGGCTGGTCTGAATGATGGGACCCACGGGTGACAGGGAGGTCACATTCCACTTGACGTGGCTACCTGAGTGGTCCACTGTCGGCTCGATGAGTGGACGGTTGTCCTTTATGTGCAGGACGCTGAATGTCATCTCATTTTCTGGATCTGTGTCCCAATATTAGGGAAAGAGCCGTTTAGAGCAGCTTTAAAATCATAGATAAAAGATTATGATACTCTATAAAAATGTACCATTTTCTGTAAAGCCTTTAGATGGATCGTAATTA
This sequence comes from Etheostoma spectabile, assembly GCF_008692095.1. Lineage (NCBI taxonomy): Eukaryota > Metazoa > Chordata > Actinopteri > Perciformes > Percidae > Etheostoma > Etheostoma spectabile. The sequence goes on along the minus strand of NC_045735.1, from coordinate 28,535,269 downwards.
TTAAAGAATTAAACCTTTACTTTCATGACAGCTATCAACTCAATTTAACCTCGAGGTGACATCTTTGTCGGAAATATTTGATGTTCATGAAATTGCCTTATGGGCGACTCCCCACAGGAAGCCAAGGTAAATTATGAATTAGGCTGTATTTTGAACATAGAAGAGTGAGACAGCCATGATATTAATTCTCACCGGCAAGGCAGACGGAGTGAGGGAACTGGATGGATGTGAGGACAGACGCATCCTTATTGACAGTGTCCACGTTAAAGATTGGTCCAGCAAATTTCCAGGAGTCCCGGAGGAATGCGCCAAACTTGGACCAGGACAAGACTGAGTACCGCACGAGGACCCGCTCCGAGGCTTCAAACACCAGGCCGGTGACCGAACACTCGTATGTTCCTTCTCCTTCCAGCTGCACCCTAGGATGCACCCAGAGTCAGTGGTGCTGTGCATACAGAATCATTATAAATATGCACAGACTAGATCAGTGGTAGAGACAGTCGTACTCACTGTAACCGTCCCTTAGAGATCCTCCTGGGGGTAACAAGCTCACTGCCATGGCTCTGTTGAACAAACCAGATCCGTAGATTGATATGTACACAACAAGAAGGCCAATTTCAGGAAAAGAAAAAAAAATGATTATCTGGTTCCTGAGCTCACCTGTTGGATGGCTTTGCATTTTTCACAGCATAATTTGAAGGGCCTTTCATCTGTCAGAGCGTACGACAAAATACGGGATGTTATTTACAGGAGACGTGACACTTTCTCCAGAACATTCACTGTGCTATCACATCAGTTACGAGCTTACCTTTCCCATTTGAAACCTCTACTAGAGGTCCAGGGACTGAATCTAGAGGGCGAAATAATTAAAGTCCAATATTATTACATGTATAATTATATATAAAAATCACATGTCAGAGGCTGAAAGCTTGTGTTAATCTTTTAGCAGTTACCCTAGACAAACTTCTCCAAATGAGCGAGGGTGGAGCACACTCAATCTAATTCTGTTCCAAAAGAACCAGCAGAGTTCAACATTTTGTGGAGTAATTATGTAGTATGGCTGCCATTAAGATGCGGTTGCGGCTAGGGTCCGCTGACATACCACTAAAGCCATGGCAACTATGACAACAAGCTGACGTGGCCGTCTCGATGTAAACAACATACAACAGTTTTCAAAAGCAGAACAGTTACTTAGTCTGCCAATGCAGGTACTGATATTTTGTAGATATGTTGTTTCGCACCATTTTTAGACTCCTCTGCATGGGCCTCTTCATCGTCTGCAAAGAACGTGAAAAGGAGTTAAACACCATTTGTTCTTTAGCTTATCTTGTTAAATCCTTGAGCCACGAAGGTGTTCTAGGATGTTGGTTCTTACCTTCCTCTCCTCCATCCTTCTCAGCACATTCTTCTGGTGAAAGAAAGAGAGTGAGAAACAGAGGGAAAAA
>NC_045735.1:28532772-28533814 GCF_008692095.1 Etheostoma spectabile | reverse complement strand
AAAAAACTTAAAACAAAGACTGGGAACGGGGAAACAAAAACCAACACTTCTAAGGCTCAATAATAAAGCGTTATATCGCGTTTGGTCCCGAAGCCACCTATGGTTGTCTGGCAACTTTTAGGTGATGACAAGACTCCAGGAAGACACTATTCCCAGTCCAGCTTTTTTGTGTAGATTAAACAAATGAGATAATGTGTTAAATGTTGAGCTTTAGAGGTACTGGAAGGTATTTTTTTTCTACCCCTGGACAGAACCAGGAGCTAAACGTCTGCTGGCTGTCGATTCATTTTTAACGTACAGATATGAGAACGGTATCCGCCCGCTTTACAAAATCAAAAGCAGTTCAAAGTGCGTCTCTCACCAGAATCCTCATCCTCCTCGTCCTCCTCTGAGCTGTCCTCAGTGGATGTTCCTGTGTTCTCTGTTTGATGAATCAATATGGAAAGGGACATGTGAGAGGGGTGAAACTGTTGCACTGAATTTCCAATGAATGATGGGTGAAAGGGATGCATGCCAGGAAAGTTAAGTGTTACTTTGTATATAGAAAAAAAAAAAAAAGGAATTAAATGTCAGAACAAATGTTTTCTGGAGAGGACTAAGTTTTTGCACAAGCTGTGGAAAGAACAAACAAGTGAAACTGTTGTGGTGCTCACCTGAACTGCTGCTGTCACTTTCTGTCAGGTTATCTGGGACAAATTGTAAAGATATTTTTTTTAGGTTAGTGCCGTTTGGTCTGGAAATGCAATAATGATGCAATAATGTCAAAATGTAATTACTATTACTACATCGTTATTCATATTTGGTCTTAACCATATCATCACCAACCCATTTCTGTAGTTATCATATTGCCCTGCAGTAAATGCATGAACAACTTTAGGTTTTAGCAACGGTAAAGCTTAAAGAAAGGTTTCTCATGTTAATTTTACCTGAACATGTAACATAACTCTGCAGTAAAAACAAAAAACAATAAATTGTGCCTAATAATATGTAATGCTTGTATCTTTTACCTATCCTTTTCAACTAACCAATCTAATACTGTAAG
>NC_045735.1:28522244-28532762 GCF_008692095.1 Etheostoma spectabile | reverse complement strand
GGGGCATACGTGTTTAAATATTCTGCTTCTTTACCTTCTCATGGAAAACCACATGCCCTGTTGCTAAACTCAACACTCAAACTGACATTCACAATGCCAGAAAGTGAGTAGAAGTGAAGAAATAGAGTTTTCAATTCTGTCACCGGGGCTTATCCTTCGACAGGTGCAGTCCCAGTGAGAGACCTCAACTTTAGTTTACTTCTATGTTTGTGCACTTCTTGTTTCCATCCATATTAGTCATCAAATAATCCATAGCATGTCTGGTTCAGTTTTTCATTATTTCTTAGCTGCTGAAATGTGGCACAACTGTGAAGAAGCCTGTGATAAGTGTTATGCATTACCATTCTGGCACATTTATACAGATGGGTCCAGAGGAGCTGCTGCTGCTTTCTTCCCAGCAGCAGTGAATGTCCAAGGACCGGGCCATCTGGCTGAGTGCCTGGCCGCCTAATGGATGGAGCCCATCCTCTCTGGCCCACAGAGTTTTATCTTAGACTAACAAGCAGATGCTGCTCCACTCGCAGCACCTGCCTCATCAATCTCTCTCTCTCTTGTACTCCGCTCGATCTGTCTGCTTCACCTCTCTCTGTACTCTCCCTTTTCCATTTTTCTCTCCTTGTCCTTATATGCCTCCTATCGCTTTCTCTGCTGCTGATGCTCCTTCATCTGAGCCAGCAGGCATCCCTCTTCACCCTGGCATGGCCGCTTCTCTTTATCAGACAGACAAACAAGGTGGAGATAAACACCCGCACAGATACACGCATGCCAGTGCAAACACAACACACACTTCTTTACAACGTCAAAAGGTTTGAATCGTTTCATGGGTCTTGCCTGCCATCTGCTGGTCTAGAGAAATAACAAAACCAAGGGCATGAAAAGGTTGATGCGTGGTGTACAGACATGAGCAATAAACAAGAAACGTAGTTTCCTGGTCGGTGTCATTTGAAGTTCAGTATTTTCACTATCTGTTATGTTCATTAAGACACAGGGGGGGGGGGGGGGGGGGGGGGCACCAGCATAGCACCACAGCAATCTCTCATGTTACCGTACATGATCCCAATGAGTTCCACACAGTTTGGGAAATTTGGAGAAAATAAATACAGCACTTATATTGGATCTGTAATGCATATTGGCAGCACCGTGAGCTGATGTATTGCAATTGCTATCAAGAGACATAAAGTCAGATTGCTGCTTTCCTAATCAACACCAGTTGCATATGTCTAACTACTATGTCTAGGGTTATTTTTGGGGGGCATTTAATATTTAATTTAAAAATACTTTAAGGTCTGTAAAAGGTAAAAACTCACAAGCAAATAAAGCATATGTTAGAAGAAAGTCTGAAAAAAATTAATACAATTTTGTGTACTGGTGGCATTGTTACAAATAGCAAAGGCAGAACTGCGGACCAAGTGACTGTCTGACTTTGTGCATAAATATTGTGCCTTCCAATGCAAATTATATTGAAATCAGAGAGGCCAAACAGCGAGACGAGAAAAAGGTGGCAGGAGAAAAAGAAAGAAAAGAAAACAAAAGTAGTGACAAATAATTGATGGGGATGCACACCTTTTAAATATTAAGCAAGGGAGCCACAAGATTTACATAGCACAAACAGCGTAAACAAAAACAACAGACATATGTTGCTCTGTGAGAAAGTGAAATGAGGAAAGGGAACAGTGAGGGGGAGGGAAATAATGGAAATGGGCTGATGTTTACCTTTGTTTTCAGGTGCAGGGACATCTCCGTCTCTGTAGGGCAGAGGAGACAACATTCAGACCACTTTTACACTATTACACTCATGTCAGGGACGTCTGGGAGGTGTGATGACAACTATGGGAGGATTTAGAGGTTGAAAGGGAAGGCTCTTAAAATCGTGCAGCTGCAGGCTCTCGTAGTACACCACTTCTGCTTTCGATCAGGAACACACGCAGTCGAATGAATTTGAAAAACAGGAAATGGGCACACGCTGCCACACAAGCCGACTGCATGTTCATTTCTGCCTGTCTGACCAACTTTCAGGGAAGTGTTGACGGTATAGGAAACCAGCCATGGATCACTGGCTGGGCACTTATTACCATTAAACAAAACTGGTCTGGGCACTTTTTCTGCTTTCATAACTCAGACCCAGCAGTGGGGCAGGATGATTCATATTCAATGTCATCCTTTATTTACTTTCAGTGGAATCGTATTGTGATGATATAATCACGTGGTGTTATCATTTGACAACATCCTGGTGTCTTAATCACTAATTCCAAACCCATTGTAAAAAAAAAAAAAAAAAAATGAGTTATTAGACATTTGTTTTACACAACAAAGCATGCAATTGTATGTCATTTGTCATACATCTGCCATATTGCTTCATCTGTATAAGAACAAAATTCTTATCAATACCATGCCATTGATTTCAACCATTGTTGCCCAGCCCTGCACATCAGACATCTATACCAGTTCCTCCTGACCATTTTTTTTATTTTTATTTGTGCTCGACTATTTAGGAATGTAGTATATCAATCAAACAATAAGCCAACTTTAAGTGTAAAGGTTCAGATGATGTTGTCTGAGCAGATGACTGGTGTAACCGGTTGGGCTTCAACAAGAGGCAACAAGCCTGAGATCCGACAGGGGGGGGAAAGCCGGAGAGCCAACAGGCATGAAAAATTAGGTCACATCCCGCCCCATCTTTTCCTGTTTCACTCCCTCGGCTGTAAGAATACAGAACTGTGTGATCCAAAGCAAAATGATGCATCAGGAAATTAAGATTATTAAACCTGACCAAATTGTGGTCTTTTATTTGGAGTCTGTTAATCCTGATAAGGCACTGTGGTTTCCTTTGTTTTCAAACATCTGTCCAGGAAACACTTTTTTTCTCCTCCTCACGGTCAACTCTCTCTTTCTGCCAGGTTTGTCGCTCCACAACAACACTGAGGCTCATTAGTTGCCATGGTAGTCATCTCTTCCTTTGAGCAAAGCGTGCCTTTTCATGGCTCAAATGTTTTCAGGCCGCGAATAAACTCTCGGCGTGAGTTCACAGACTTTCTCTGCTCTCACTTGGTTCTCTCTTCCTCCCACAAAATATAACAGAATCATCTGAGAGGGCGTTGGTCTGTATCTGGCTGATAGATAAAAGCCACAACTTTGACATGCTTTTTACAACTTCCCATAAATACAATGAAGAGACAAGGTCTGTGTATAGATAAAAAAACAAGTGCCAGTTGGCCTGCATCTACAACAACAGAAACTAATACTAACTACATCCAGTTAATATTATACCTCACTGCTTTCACTATGAGGTTTATGGTGGGTCATAAACATCTCAAAGGCTTATTTTGTCTTGCTACTGCGTCCCAAATAAAGTTACCTTTAAATTAGCCAACTCATATGTCCTTCATGGACATTTAATTCTGATTTTAAATGTTATTGTTATCTCTGTGTGGTATTGTTCATTCAGGGACTTTTCCGGCCCTCATCACCAGGTCAATGATACCCTAGCAACAACACAACATTCGCAGAGGACAATGAGTCATCAGTATCACCTCACCTGTCCCCACACACCTGGGGTTCACAATACAACTGATATTAGATATACTATTAGAGACATACGAGTTATGAATCATATTCAAAAATGAAAAGCAACAACCACGGCACTGCATGTTGGTAAAATTGTCTGTGTGACACATGGCATGTGTGTTTCATTGCAACATTAACCATAATTAAAAACTGCAAGAGGAAAGTTATATTTGAATGTAAGACTGGGCAATATATCAATGATGTATTGATACCGCGATATGAGACTAGATGTCGTCTTAGATTTTGGATATATTGTAATATAGTAAGTGTTGTCTTTACCTGGTTTTACAGGCTGCATTACAGTAAAGTGATGTCATTTTCTAAACTTACCAGACTGTTGAAGCTGTTCTATTATTTACCTTTACCCACTAAGTCAATAAATCATTTCTGGGGAATATTTAACAAAAATCTCATTGTGTAAACAACATTTTGTTAAAGCACCAATAGTCAACCATACAACATCGTCGCAATATTGACATTAAGGTCAATAATATCGTGATATTTGGTCAATAATATCGTGATATCTGATTTTCTCTATATCAGCCAGCCCTACTTGTGTGCTTGAATGTAGTCCACTGTGTGTTGAGCTTCCATTGTCATCTACACTTGTGGGTTTTTTTTCCTCTCCTATAATATCGATCTAAGGGTTTTACTAGTTTATTAACCTACATTTAGTAAATAACCATTAAATAATGACTTTACATCTTCATCTTTTGTCTCTCCAGACAGCATGATGTTACACACTTGTCAGTCAGTGAGTCATCGCAATGTAACACCAGAGCAGCGTGCAGCGAAGAGAGCAACACCAACAAAGACAACACGACTCTCTTGTGTGTCCTCTTTGTGTCTACGTTCAGTTGCACGCATCTTTAACGAGGAAGCATTCGTTGTACATGTGTTTCTTTAACTTAAAAGACTTGTGCACAAACACATGAGCCCACAACCGACAGCAACAAAAGACACCACTGACTTCCTGTGTTGACTTGACGCGGTATTAGCGCTGCATCCTCCGCAGCAGGCATCATTTTCCCAAACTGTAACACGATGAAACACAATAATGTAACGTAAAAGTCAACACTTGTCTGGTAAACAAGAAAAAAAGTCTTACCCGTCCTCCAGGTGACAAGCCGCTCCGCAGCTCGCCATCTCCGCCACCATCCTGTAACCAAACCCTGTTGTACTTTCTGTTGTTCCGCAGCGTGCAGCGGCTGCGCAAAAAGAGCACCTGAAAGGCAATATGATCCTCTCATCGACTGATATATCAGTGGCCCGTTAAAGCGCTAGGCAGTAATTGGCGCAAGAGTGGTCATCGGAGCCCTCGTGGCTGAACTACTTATTTGCGTTTGTCCCTTTGGGTGCATCATCCCTTCAGCAAAACCTAGAGGCAAAACCAAACAGTATGGCTTAACCAAAAAAATGGCGCTCACTGTTTCCTACAAGTCCATAAAGAAAACAGCCGTTTTGCATTGAGATGTGGATGCAATTTGCTTCCTCTTATAAACACTGATTGTGTGCACGCAAAACATTAAACGTAACGTCTTCACATCATGCTATTCATAACTGCGCCGTTCACAGCAAAAGGCGCAGCTTTTAGGATCAGCGGTGCTGCGCAGTTGCAGCGCGCAGTGCATGAAAGCGCACATGGCGTGGCCTTTGTAAAGTCGTGTTGATGATTTACAGCCGTGCTTTTGCCATTTTTTTCTTCTATTTTTTTTTAAATTCTCTGATAATTAAAAAAAAAAAAAATGGCAAACGCACGGCTGTGTTTGCTGTTACACACAATACAAGACTAATATCGGCTGCATGCCTGGTCAAGTTGTTTGTGGAATGACAATAGAGAATAAAGTAAAACCAATTCATATTTTAGGCTCTATATAATTACGTTTTTGTGAATTATTTCACGCAGCCAAAGGTTTCTCCTAACAGCACCTACCCCAGTAAACTAGGCAACAGAGAAACTAGGCAGAGAGCTGAAAAATAAGTCTGCATACATCTGAGAAACATTTGGTTAGATGCAAATTTTCTCCCACACATAAAAGGAACAGCCAGCACTACACAGTGCAACTAGGTCATTTTGAGCGGGAAAACATGCACATCAGTTTGCAGAGCTGCATTACCCAGAAGACACCAGCAGATGTCACATCAGACTACAAAACAAGGACAGCCCCATGTAAAACCATGCCTCCCCAAACTGCCCTTGCACCAGAAGACACATTCAAACTAGAGTCATGTATTGGACACAAGGACTGATCAATGTCAACATGGTACATAGTTAAAAAAGGGTGACCATCCGTGGCATAAGCTCACTGTCCACCAGAGAGAGCAAGAAAGGTAGTGTGGGCTCACTGTGAGCATCTGAGACGTCCAGTGGGACAAATGAGTGAAGGATCAAGGGCTTTCCTATTGATCTTCCCCTTATTGATCTTTTCCTCTCTCTCTCTCCATCCGCCCATTTCATGAAGGGATGTGTTGTCTGCAGCAGGGAGGGGGGAGAGAGAGCGAGAGAGAAAGAGAGATGCCGCAGACTAACAGGGACATTTTCCAAGTCTCAGAGTCTGAAGGGAGAGATCCGCTCCTCGGTGCAAGAAGAGACAGCACCGCATCAGACTCAGTGGCGTGACGATACCCCAAATACCTCAGGAAATTGGAGGAGATATGCGAGAGAAGTGGAGGAGAGGGGGGGTGGGGAAAGAGAGAAGAGGACGGGAAGGTCAGGAGGAGAGGAGTTGGGGTGAGAGGAGAGATAGGGAGAGCCAGATTAGCTCGGAATAGAAGAAGGTTGTGGGTGGGAATTTTGTTTCCTGTTGTAGTCTTTGTGTGTGTGTGTGTGTGTGTGGTTGGTGTGTGTGTGTGTGTGTGTGTGTGTGTGTGTGTGTGTGTGTGTGTGTGTTTTGAATCTATGTACATTTTTAAAATTCAATAAGAGAAGTGTAAAAGAAGAATAGAAGAAGAAGAGAAGGAGTCATTCAAATCACATTAGAAGTATAAAAAAAGCTGGAGATTTATGATTTGGGATCGTCATCCTTGAGACTCGGTGTCCTGAAGCTTCAACTTGACCTGAGATAAAGAGCTGAGACTTGACCTCAAATCAATAAGTAACAGGTCCAAGACTAAAGCCACTCTAGCTGCTCTGGGACGCTGTACTGAGGCACAGCCCAGCAGTGCTTTGAGCTTAGTTTACTGTGTTGACCTTTTACTCTAAATGACAAACGTGATCGTCATGGTGGCACAAGAGGAAAACTCAGGAGATCATCTAAGTCATTTAGATCCATCCTGTGGGAACCATGAATGTCTGCACAAAATGAGGTTGAGATATTTCACTGGTGACAACATTGAGCTGCCGGTGGCGCTATAGGAAAACTCAGGAGATCACCAAAGTCAAAGGTCATCCTCTGGTAATCAAGAATGCTTGTACAAAATTTAAAAACTTCAGTCAGGACCAACGTGGTGGACTTACCGACCGCCCGACATAGTAATCTATAGAGCAATGCTGCTAGGTCGTGTGGCTAAAAAAATGCAAAAAGTGCATTTCACTCACATAGAGATGCTTTTATTCACTACTTGCAACTGGACATTTAACACTGTTTCCACTTTTTTTGTAATTATCAAGCTAAGCACTGATAGACTGGAAAGATTTGTTTATTGACTTGCAAGTAAAGTTTCATAGACTTGAGACATTACTTAGACTCAAGACTTTAACACCCTGATAATTATATATATATATCAAAAGTTGAACCGAGGTACATTTTTAAAAACAGGTATTGTAATAGTCTTAATCAAAAGAAACAGCAACATAATCTTTCCCTCTACTGTGGCTCAATTGTGTGTGTGTGTGTGTGTGTGTGTGTGTGTGTGTGTGTGCGTGTGCGTGTGCGTGTGCGTGTGCGTGTGCGTGTGCGTGTGCGTGTGCGAGTGTGCGTGCGTGCGATGGCAGAGCTTTGTTTACAGATCGACCAACCTGTTTGGAAACGATGATGTCACACACCCCAGAGGCTTAACATGAGCCCTCATTGTGCAGACTCCTTATCCATCAGATAGACACAGTCAACACATCACACAAAAAGACACTGTCACTCACATTTAAGGACACTCAGTCAGGCAAGAAGAAACCCCGTAACCTCGTCTGTGCTCAAACATTCCCTTTGTAACACACATGTATTCACACACACATATGCACAAAGGTGTCCACTTTCTGGAGATGAGGAGCTCCATATCCTTTCAGTTTCAACGGGCCATTTTGCCATCCGTTATCCCTGGCGAGATCCAGAGTAACAACAGAGTAGTGGCTGCTGTTACCCTGTAAGGCAACCTCATTCAGTCTCATACAACGGCGTTTGATGCATTGGCCTAAGAGATGGCGGTCCTGTGTAATCTATAGGATAAAACTTCCTATATTGAAGCACAAAAGCACGAAAACAGAGCAGCGGTGTAGTTGGAAATGGAGTTTTAAATCAACAAGGAAAAATGTTTCGTAAAGTGTAATTTTGTTTTTATTAGCAGACAACTCTTGGACTTGGATTCAAACGCCAGTGACTTGGGACTGAACTTTCCCCTAACCCGCTTTCCCTTTGATGCCATGTTCATTATCCAAGGTCTATATTTGTTGTTGGTTATTTTTATTTGTATACGTTTTATTGTTTTTCACCAGTCACCTCTTTTTGCCGTTGCCATCGTGTTTTCCACTCGGGTTGAGATTTAGTTTTACAAGTCCCTTGGGTTGTTTTTTTTCATCTCACCCACACAGTTTACACTCCTTTTGTTCTCTATTTTCAGTGTGCTGTGTTTTAGATGAGAAAATAAAGCTCGGCCTCCCCTTTAACCCCCTTCTGTGTTTGTCACATTTCTCAAAATGCGCTACAACTGCAACAGCTTGTTTCGGGTTCTGAACAGCTTCAGCATGACATTATGCCCTTTTATTTCTGTTCTGTTGATATGGGGAATTCATTTTCAGTTCAATCACTTGTGCGATCAAAGAACAATAGTCGATAAGACAGGATATTAACTTGCTTTGCCTGAGGGCCGTTTTGGCAAAATGACAAATGACAATGGGCAGTTAGCTTAGCTCGGACCTTGGCGGGGGATCCTCCCCTGGCACATTTTTTGTTAAACAAACTCTATTTTGATGCTTTTATTTGCACTCTGGCACATATTTTATTCAAAGTACAACAAAACAATTCCCAGTGTGATTCAATTCCTTTTCATTGTGAATTAGAAAATGTTTGGCGGGCCACCTGGTACTCTATTGTTGGACCAATTTGACCCACGGGCCATAAGTTGAGTATCACTGGTTTACAGCCCTGCTGGAAACTCTGTGAGGCTTTACTTTGGCTAAATGGTGCTTCGCGCTAAATGTTAAGTCGAGCATGTTTACATACCCACAATGACATTGCTAACATGCTGATGTTTATCAGTATAACGTTTATCATTATCTTAGTTTGGTGGGTTACCATGCATTTTGCTGAAAACAAAGTACAACCCTGAGGCAGATGGGAATGTCTGAAAGTTTTTCAAGTTCATACTGTAATCCTGGTCTCAATCAATTTTGACCTTATGATGGTGCTAGACGTAAAGTCAAAGGGATCACTAAAATTATTACAAATTATCCCAAAGGGGGACATGAATGTCTGAGTCAAATGTCTTGGCAATACATTCAGCCATTGTAGAGACATGTCACGCAAAACCACAAATGTCAGTCTGATGGTTGCACTACTGTATAGGAAACAACAGGGATGCAACAAAGTCAGTAAGATATATCCTCTGGGAATCATGAATGTCTGTACCAAATGTCATAGTAATCCATCTGATAGACATTTAAAGGTCCACTGCTTTTTTGAGCAATGTTACACTTATTGAGTTACAAATTGAAATACAAGTTGCCATTTATTTTGTAGTTGCATTGTTATGTTGAGTGGACACGTGCATAATTACAACATATTTGGTATTGGCATGCGCTATTTGATCTAAGCTTGATCCCTGGCATCTTGATTAGAATTTAAAGTAAAGGCTTTATGGATTTGTTGCGTCTTTGCACAATATAGATTTATAATGACGGACCTACCAAAGAGTGCATAGAGTTGAAATTAAGCCTTACACTATAGTGGTTAGATTTACTTTTGTGCAGCAATTGTGGTGTGTGTTCTTTGTGAAAGACATTGTCCCAAAAACATGTGCATCATGTGGAAACTGTGTCTTTTCTGAAATGTTAGGCACATCTGTCCTTGATGTTGTTAGTGTTTGACACCTACACAGTCTAACTGAGAAGGTCTTGGGACTCTTTCACAGTTCCCACTTTCACCAGAAGGGATTGGCTTTAATTATTGTGCAATTTCACATATAAACAGATTTCCTGTCTCTGGACATCCACGGATGGAAGAAACAGAGGAATGGAGGCAATAATTTAGGCAAAAAGGGGGATAAACAGATTAGTTTAGTGTCTGCATGGTCTCTGGGGAACTTGGATGTGAGTTTCTGAGCTGACCACCCCTCTCCCTTTCTTCCCTCACATTACTTTACACCCTCCCATCTCTTACACAAACCCTCCACTAAATGCTTTATATTATGCTAAGCCTGTCAGCATTTCTGTGTGATGTATGTTGTCTCATGGCCTCTTTCTTCTTTTTTTTAATCCTTCCAGCTTTGTTGCTTCCTTATTTCAGAGCCCTCAGGGAACCATGTATTCTGGGGCCACAGAAGGACGAGTCATGGGATGTGATGTGGGCGTTTGGTAGGAGGAATGCAACTCAAGGCCATAGTCTAGTCACCTTCTGAGACGCAGACCCTCCCTCCTTTAAGAGTGACTCAGCGCAGCAGTGTGGAGGCAGGGGGTCAAAAATCCCCTGCCCTCCGCCTCTATTTAAAACATGTGGGAATGGGAAAACTTTATCCTATATTTAACCTCCAGGTGTATGTCTGCATTGTGTGTGTGTGTGTGTGTGTGTGTGTGTGTGTGTGTGT
>NC_045735.1:28515845-28522234 GCF_008692095.1 Etheostoma spectabile | reverse complement strand
GTGTGTGTGTGTGTGTGTGTGTGTGTGTGTGTGTGTGTGTGAGTCCCAGTAACTGAGTCATCAGCAGCTGGGTAGATGGGCTACCTTTGTTGTTAGGGGCTTTTAGCAGTCCAGAAAAAGCTGTGTGTATGCCCCCTATTGCTCCACACTTACCTCCCTCTGTTAAATCTGTCTGAGGTTTGAGAGTGTATATTAGATTTGTGTGAAATTCAAAGAATTTAATCCTGAGAAAAGAGACCAGAGAATAAAAAGTATCACTAGAACTGAGAAAGCACACTGTAAATCTCCATCCTGCGCTGTCAGCTACACAATTTTGCTGTTAAGTTTAACGCAACAGAAAACCAGCTCCCCTCTTTATAAATAGTAAAACATCCTACCTTAATTAAAAGCTAACTAATACATTATTTCTTACACAGCGTTGCAGAAGCCAGGTTTAGGATTTGGGGTTGGTTATGGCTGTGGCACTTTGGGGGACAGTATATTCCCAAAAGGTAAAAAGACAGTGGTTAATATCTATATAAATCTTTCCTGGCAACATGATGTTACAATTTGAACATAAAGCAAAAATGCTGAGTCAAATCACTTAGTGCTATATTACCCATCCAACCTGTCTAAATGATAGCAGTGTGTTATAGCACAGGGCAGTCTTATACAGTTATTCACCATAAAGTCAAAAAGCCCAGCTCAGCACAAACCTCCCAACCCATCAGATGGAGCACTGAGAGTGATTCCCCTGAGACAGAAAAGGGATTTTACCCCCTCTCTCTTCTGTTTAAGGATTTTTTTGGCCTCTTAGAGCAGAATTTCTCCTCAAAAGGAAGTCGGGATTCTGATTCTTCTCCAAGCCAAAAACTACACGCTGGGAGCGCAAGCTACATAAAGGTAAGCGAACACTTTCTTACAATCATATTTGCTAGAACTGACCACATCCACACGCTTGCTCGGATGAGGTCTGAGGAAAAGCACCAAGTTCACACTCCGCAGTCCTTTAAATGAAGTCTGTCCCGTGACCTGTGTCACCCTTCTCGCTTCCACATCCCGTGTCCCTCTCAAATCGTCGCAAAGAAAGGACAAAAAGGCTTGAAACTTTACAAATACAAATCTAGTTGCCCAATACTCTCAATAAACACACACAATCCCATACACTTAAAAACCTCTGAGCCAGCAGAGCGATAAGATTAGAGGAAGTACGTGGGTGTGAAATAGCTGTGGTGTGGGACTTTCTGGATTCACACAATCTACACTGACTGCAGGCCCTGCTTTTTATTAGAGTTCAAGCTGATGGGAATACACAGACGCTGGTGACACCCACACACGTATCCTGCGATTCTGGGCTAAGAACTCCACAGATACAGTATTTACACAAACACACACACACAAAATTGAACAAGCCGAGCCAGTACTTGCATGCATTTATCCCCTATGGAAATTCAGTCATAACTCTTCTTATATATGCTTACACAACAGATCAGATGAATGTATGGACACACTGTGATACGTTACTACATGTGTTGAAAGAAGCTACAGAGGCTGAACTTGGTTTAAGGGCAGCAACCTTGAGGTTGTGACTTCTGCTCTGGTGCAAATAAAGAGAAAAACCCAGAACCATCAGTGGGTCCATTAACAAAGCCCGAGGCTTGACAAGGCATTCTTTGTTTCATAATTGATGCAAACGCGATAACCGTGACATTGACAGTTGGGCAGTTCGTACATCAACGTCTCTGACACATGAAAATGAACGCTGGCATTCATCATTGCACGGGGCTAATGGATCCCATAAGACTGAATTATTAAGCACAACACAAAAGACCTTTGTACCAGATTAATGGAAGCACACAGCACTGCACATTTATTACAGTGCTGCAGTGTAGTCAGTGTGTAATCGGGGTGTTGTTAGCCATACAGGAGGCTGCAGCTTCAAATGGTTGTGTCAGTTAACGCAACAGAAGCAAACTTGCCTTTTTTTTATTCCAGGCCTCCTTTTTTTATCAACCAGCATCTACTTTTCTGCTTGTGTGCATTAAGTAATCCCAATTTTCACCTGGTTAGGGTCACCCTGGACTCACAAGTCACATGACTTCTGTCAGAGCAAAGAAACTCTACTTTAATATACTATGCATTTTGAGAAAATTTGCATTTCTTTTGTTTGATGTTTGCTGAAAGCTGCTCCTAGATGGACGGAGAACAGGAAAGAGATGGGTAAAGACATCAAGATTATTTGATCAATCTTACTCACACAAGCGCTTTGTGGTGGATTTCAGCGAAAGAAAGAAAAAGAGGCAGGATGTGGTGCGATAGAAACAGAATGAGGCTGAGAAATAGTCACAGAAAGAAGACAAGGAAAAGGAAGGGAGTATATTTAGATATATTGTTGATCAGTAAAAAAAAATCAAAATGGAAAATTTAACTGAATGTTATGTGCTTTCATTTACACTTTCAATTATCTTCAGGATGAATAAAGTGCGTTATCTCAATGTTTTATGTGATCTTCACACTTGTTAACATGAGTTTGATTTGGCTGTGATTAAAACGCAAAATGGTCTCACGTTTTCTTCTATACCGTGAAGATAGCAGCGTTTCCCAGACGCTGTAGAGCACAAGCTGTGATTAAAAATAGCAGTTGTTCCCTATACTTGTCAATAAGAGCCCACTGAGCAGCAGAAGTGCCGGGAAAGCCCTTAACACAAAGGAACTGAAAAGGCTTCTCTCAGAGCCACTGTCCACAGGCTATTGATTGTGTATTTGTTTATTCGGTTAGAAGGGTGCCTTGAGATCACATTTCCCCAATTGATGCAGATTACAGAAAGAAATACGATGCTGCATAAATAAGGTTGCATGATGTTACCCTTCTACTGGATTTCACATCATAATGCTCCGATTATTCAATTTGGTGTATTAGGCCTTGTGTAGAAAAGAATGGAATACAGGCTATTAGTGACAAAGAGTAACATGAAGACAGGAGGAGGGGGGGGTGAAATGTTCCTGCCATTTAAAAGGATTCCCTGCGTGATTTAACACCATGAGAACAAAAGAGCGTTCAGCCCATGTCTTATTATTATGATCCCCTTTATTTGAAATGTAGTAACAAGTCTGTAAAGACACTTAGGACATTTTAAAATCATGTAAAGACACTTAGGACATTTTCAAATCCAGTAAGGACAATAGGCTCTTAAAGTGACCTTGGTCAATCTATACAACCACTGTGGAATAGTATTCACAGTCACTGTTTCGCAGTACAAGTTATGCAGACTGGTTTAATTAATATTCCGTACTTGTAGAGCAGCTCACTGAGCCGTCTGTCACTCTTGGAAGTTATCCAAAGAGACATCTTTAGTGTAAATTAACACGCTGGACCAGGAGACTGTCGTTTAAACTGGAGATGAAGTTTTATGGTTATGTACTTTAATGCTGCAGACACACGGTCCTCTAGGGTGATGCTGGACTAATGTGAATCCAGACACTCTTCTAATAGGGGGCCATTACAACCACACTGCAAGGACTATTCATTTTTTATGAGAGGGGTAGATCTGTTGGCGCCTTACATCAGGGCCAGTCACCCTTACTGGTTACATCTGGAAACCGTGTTCATGCAGGATTCAGTACAGGGTGCAAGTTCAAACAATGGTCTAAAGTTGGGAGATGATGGATCAGGAAGTGTGTGAAGAGTCTCTGGATTTGCAGGGATTCTAGAGTAGATTTAGTCAAGTACCGTACTTAATTACAGCACAACATGTTGTCGGTTTTGGATTGAGATGCAAATATACTTTTTACTCCACTACTGTACATGTATGTAACACCTTAAATTTGTAAAGCTACTTTACAGATTACAATTTCACATAATGATCTTACTATGAGGCACTATTAGTCTACAGATTTAACTACCAACCAGAAGATAAAATGATTAGCTCCACTTCAACTATAACAGCAAAATGCTACTCACACATGAATGCATCAGTACTTATAATCTAATAATATATTGTGTATTTAAACACTCGCATGAACTAATTCCCTGCAATCTGAGAACTTTATTTAAAGAGGATTTTGCTAATAGTCTTTACTTGTATTTAGATTAAATTTTCAGGACGTTTGCATGTAATTAAATAGTCTTATTTCTATAGGCCTAGCGCATTGTTGCAGCTTTTATGTAGGCCTACCTAGAGGACGTCAATAGCCTACCATTGCAGAATGGTGACTATGAGGATTTCTCATTCTCCCATCTGCGGCTGACATCCCTCCCTAATGTACAGGAGTCTCTACTAAATCTTACACACAACGACATAAATCATGGGGCTCTGCAGCAAACATTGCATTTATCAGAGAGAGGGGGTTGTTGCGACAGTTGGGGGTCGCAGGAAAGTTCAGGTCAGGTTGAATGTGACAATGTGAAATGATGGGGACCCTATTTGTGGGATGCACCGACATTAGGACTTATAATGACTTCACGTAATAATGATGTAAGATTATTCAGGATCCTCATCACAGCCACTGCTGTTGCTCCACTCCTATCGCCCATACCACAGCAGACAGGTCGTCCTCAGCGGGGGGGCACCTGCTGTCCCGCTCCGCGCTGCAGTGGCTGTGAGATGAGAGTAGCTTATAGGATTTGTGCACAGCTGGAAAGAAAAGCAGACCTGTAACACCTGAACGCACTTTTTAGCATTACAACGTTACACATCGCGCGCACGAGAGACGCAACACGCGCATTACTTTCCATCATCGGGGAGATCCAGAGATGATGCCCCGTCTGCCGGGCGGCGACAGGACAACGTGCGGGACCACGAGCACCTTTTTGTCGGCATGTCTGGTCTCCGCTTGCCATGCCCTCCGGAACTGCGGGGAAGTCCAGTGCGGCGATGGCCACCAGTGCTGTCCGCCCATCGTCACCCTGAACGGCAGCGCCAGCTCCACGGTGCGCTGCTGCAAGCTCCCCATCCACATATTCTTCGACAACGTAGGCTGGTTCACGCGGAAGCTGTCGGGCATCCTGATCCTGTTACTGCTTTTTGCCATGGGCTACTTCATCCAGCGGATCATCTGCCCGCGGCCCCGCCGGAACCCGCACAACGACCGCAGCGAGGAGCCCTCCCTCTTTCACGGCCACGCATCGGCGTCCCAGGACTCCCTGCTGGACCGGTACCCCGAGTACAGCCTCAGGGAATTCGCCTCTCCGAACCTGCCGGCATACGATGAAGTCAAATATTTACCCACGTATGAGGAGAGCATGCAGGAGATGCACAGAGACCGGTCCGATGATAACTTGCTGTCGGAAAACGAGAGGGGCGGTCAGGGCAGGGTGAGAGCGGCGGGACCGAGAGCCGGAGACCAGAGACGGGATGTCCTGGAGGTGTCAGCGCAACACAGCCCAAGGACATCGCGGAACTCTGTCTGAGATCGGACAAAGCTACACGGAGACAATATAGCATTCTTATTTTTAATATAATCAGGGTAATTATCTTGCGGAGATATAAACTCAAGTGCAATTATAATCCTGAATGTTAAGAATAAAAGAGGAGGCTGAGAAAATGTACGTGTTTTGTAAGATTATGGAGGATTACTCGCCTTTTGTATGCAAATGCCCGCTTGGAGATTAGGAAGAAAGCGAAGGCGGCTGAAATTGACGCTCTTTGTGATAGGGACAGATAATTTGGCTCCGGTACAATCGCATTAAGTTTTACTTCAGCACCTCAATCTTAAGTGGCACCGTGAGACAGTTTTTCTTCTGTCAAATTCTCGTCCTTTCTTTGTCTTGATGCTAAATATTCTGCTGGACCTGAAAGACCTGCTTTTTTTTTTAATTAAATTTGCATCCAAAAAGAAGAATATTTAGTTTTTTTTCTCCCCCTCAGTAACCTGAAATGTGGTCCGTAAGAGGGACGAAGGGATGGATATCAATTTTAATACTTTCTGCAGCACACATTTTTCATCAGCCAGCTTTAGAGCCAGTTAATTTATATCTTATCAGCATGGAAGCAAATTTTCTTCAAAATGCCTCACAAACACACACACATGCACATATAGCCTACACACTTCAATGGGGGGGCTGACAGATTTTTATCTAAGATCTGAGCCATGTCTCATATGCCTACTGCAAAAAGTGAAGCCACAGCAGACAAGTACAATTTAAAAAATAAAAATAAAACAATGCTCTGATCCTGGGAGCCTTACTTCCACAGGCTACATGTAGGCCTGTCAGTGTCTCCTAGGTTCTGAATTTTGTAAAAACAATGGCAGATTTTACAGCTGGTATACTGATATGGCGCAAGCAAAGACAACAAAATTGTGTTCGATGATAGCATGTCAGACCAGATCACAACAACTAACACTGTACAGCTCCGACCAAGCACATGAGACAAAAACAAAGGGACATCTAAAGGAAACATGGGTGACAA
>NC_045735.1:28509123-28515835 GCF_008692095.1 Etheostoma spectabile | reverse complement strand
AGGCAGTCTTTCTTTGTTCTGGCAGAGTGGTCTGAGAATATTGATTTGTATGTTGACCTCAAGTGTGTAACTGTCCCCTGCTCATTTGCATATTTGATTAACAAGACAAGAAGTGTCTTTTTTTGCTGCCAAAACCAAGCTAATACCACACACACACACTTCATTACATCAGGCTTAATGGCCTGTTTACCTGGATTACAGCTAAATGTGTATTTGCCATTAACTGTCCATTAAAATGCCTAATTATGTGATAATATTGAAAAAGCTCATTTGTCAGTGTCACTTTGCTTTGACATTATCCAGGCGCGTGGTAAACAGTCACACTTGCCATATCATATCTCCAGCCCAGGCTTGAAGTAATGTGAGCACATCATTAGTCCCAGGGCACAAGAGAAGACAAGTACATTTCAAAGAGAATTTTGGTTTTGCCAATCTTTTTCACAATTAAGTGACGCGTCATTGGTTTACAAAATGCCATAGAAAAGGGAAACACGTCCAACATGAGTTCCCAGAAGCCCATATGACATCTTCAAATTGCTTGTTTTGTCTGATCAACAGTCGAAAACACCATCATAGATTGCTCAGAAAACTCGCAAAGATCCACATTTGTGACTTGAAGAAGAAGCAACTTTTTTTTTTTTAACAATTTTGTTTTAAAAAATACTTTGAAGATAGATTATTAATCTAAATCACTGATAAAAAAAGTTGCCAATTCATTTTCTCTAACCCCCATTACGTCAAACCAATGTATCTACCCACAGCAAGCAAATACAGAAATGTATGCACCCAGTGACCCTCACCTAATTGAATCAACTCAAATATCTGCCATCAGAAAGATTAACGCGTACTGTTCGGACAGTGCAATAACAGGCATTATATTAAACCACCCTAATTCACCACAATACGTACAACAATTCTGTCAGGTATAGCTATTAAAACATGGAAGAAGTTGCTGCTGAAGCATCTGGATCTGCAAACCTAGACTTGACAATTAGAGACCTTGAGCTCCTCTAATGCTCTTGACAGTTAAAGTCTGAGAGCGACTGTGGTGGTGTGTGTAATCCAATACTGCCAGACCGTGACGGCAGCCAATAGTTAACACTGACGGCTTTCCATCTATCAGTTTGCACTTAAAAACATAACATCCATGTTTAAAACCCACTGATGCTACTGATGAGATGGAGTACGCGACCCTAAGATTCATGAAGCCGTATATGAGTTCTCACACCATACGAGGTGTGAATCTTGTGTTTCACTCTCTCCTTTATAGTCATCGCAGTTCATTGTGATCCAGCTCCTATGTCCAAGCTGTAACGGAGGGTTTAGGGGCACAGGGCATTACCAGTTACCTACAGTTCCCAGCATGACACTTGAATCAGATAACATACAGCTGGGACATCCCTTGGCAGGGAGAGAACAGTGATATAGCTGATTTTCTTTTCCTCAAATCCACATTATAAAACCGAACATATACTGTACTGTGTGTGCACACTAACACACTTAGAATCTGCGCCAATGATCCTGTTATTCTATGACTCACTGGACCAAAGAATGAATCAACTATAAAAGGTCAAATCAATGAACATTATCCTCCTTAAATAAATAAATAAATACATAAATTCTACATTATATCCTGGAAGTGTATTAGAGAGCCGCATTGTTTGGCCATCAATCAAATACACGAGAACTTGCAAGTCATTGAATATGGAAATAAAGCTCTGTGGTTTAATACAAGTACAGTTTCTGTTTGGTATTTTTTGCTGTGTGGTGTCAAAAGTATGAAATACTTGCATAGTCTGTTTATTGTTCAGTAGCTACCACTGAGATTCAAAAGTCTAAAGATTGGCAGTCTAAATGTGACATTTCTATTTTTAATCTACAGATGAGGATCAAAAGGTCTAGTGTAAAGTGAAGAATCGGGTAAGAACGCACAACATATGTTTAATAAATATATAGTTTCTCATCATCAAAACACAAAAAGTCCTCGTCACGTTACTGAGATTGGGTACAGTGTGCATCGCGTAGTGAAAGACGAAGTTTCAATACGACACATGATTCATTTCTCTTCTATTTTTCAATGTGTGTGGCCTCTCTCAGTGGTAATGCATGTGAAACCTGACTCCTCGCTGATAAGTCTTTTCATAGATGAGTGGCGTTTGGTCTGGATGACTATGGTGTATCACAGAGTGAGTAGGCTTAGAGAGAAAGCAGATGCAGGGAGTAAAATATGAAAAAGACAGTGAGTCAGAGAAAGAAGCAGCTAACGGTGCTGAGAAGAAGAAGAAAAAAAAAGACAACAGTAAGAGAGAATGAACCCATTGATACGTTTTCCTACATCTACCGTTTTCTTTGATGTTTCATCCGTGGCCACTCACAGTTTCAGGGATCATGTGCATCATTTTCTACAGTATCTGTCCACATCCTCGTTATATGGTCTAACAGTGTTTTTTCAGAGACCTGAGACAGATCTTCTCTCTCATTCGTCCCTTCTGGGCCACTACATGAGATGGATAGGCTATAATGGTTCACTGATGTACTGGCCTTCTGCCAACAAGGGGGTGGAACTGCATGGCAAGCCATTGGTTTCACACCTCAGCAGAAAAGGAAATACAAAAATTACTCAAAGAGAAGCACATACTGTAGGACTCTAAAACACATGTACCCAGAAAATTCCTCCTGGGTGCATGAGCAAAGCTGAAAAAACATGTCAAAGATACTCTCTGACCTTTGTTTGAAACCAGTGGAGCGTCAAGATATTAAAGGAATACAAAAAAATAGAGAAAGCAAAGTGAAAGATTATATTTTTGGCTAAATATATACAGTGTACCATCAGTTTTATTTACTGACATTCTTTTTAGTGTTTACAGAAGGCAAAGTTTTGAATATATAAACTGTAAAAACATCAATCCATACAAAAACAAAGTCATTTGCCAGTCAACATCGCTGACAAAAATCAAAGCAGTACATTTGTGCATGACTGAGTATTTCAAGTTAATTCTGACAAAGTGGAAGAAGATAACAATCCACTTTAAACTTGACACATTGAAATCAAGAGAAGCCGATATGACAGAAAAGCCATTATGGTGTTATTGTTGAGAAATATAGATATCCTTATCCAAGGTCAAATCATCCACCCACAGTAAAGGAATGACAGTGTTGTGCAAATGTTTTCCATTACACAGCATATGCTACAATATTGTTGTGTCAGAGTCAAAGTCAAGTGTCATATTCTTCATGGCCGACTAATCTTCCCATCTCCAAATGTTTCCATTTGTTTTTACTTGAAGTTAATGTACTTGTAACTAATGGTAGCCATTATGCCTCGAGTATAGACAATTTGTATTGCTCTGAGGGCGAGCCAAACCACTTAATATTCACCAAATGTCAAAAACACATGGGAATCGACTTTGACAAAGCGGATGCTTCAGCGAACATTAACGTCGCGAGGCCACGCTGTTCCTCAAAGACGCGTTAGCAGCTTTCTCTCTCTCTTTAGACAACTCCATCTCAATCTTTGCCTGGATTTTCTCCCAGTCCACCTCAACCTGGCAGAGAGACAGAAAGACAAGATGAGACGTAATTAGATAAGATACTGTATTTTGCTTTGATCGGTATGGGATTGACAAAGCAAAGCAGCTAAATTAGTCACATGTTACGACAAGGCCAGGATCACACTGGATACCTGAAACATGTGGTGTGTTTTAATCATAACATAAAATGGAAAATCCGTTTTATTGTATGGTTAATACTTTTCCACTTTTGATCCTGT
This sequence comes from Etheostoma spectabile, assembly GCF_008692095.1. Lineage (NCBI taxonomy): Eukaryota > Metazoa > Chordata > Actinopteri > Perciformes > Percidae > Etheostoma > Etheostoma spectabile. The sequence continues at coordinate 28,512,066 of NC_045735.1, read as the reverse complement.
TAAGAGTGAGGCTTTTGTTTTTCAAGTGAGCAACACCCCACTAAAGCTCCAGGATTAAACAGCTCCGGTTGTAGACAGCAACAACAACTAGGCTTTCCTCCATTTTTGGTTTAGTTCCGCAGGCTCTTCCGATTGGACGGCAGAGAAAAAGCTGAAGTGACATTGAGTGTTTATCCTCTCAGAGTTTGGCAACTGAAGGTACTCACGAGTGTATAAGCAGAGCGTAGGGAAACACTTAGAACAAGACACCCTCCTCTGCTAAAAAGGCTTCCAGTGTAATTGTCCCCCAAATCAATTAATGCATTGCAGTGCTGTCCTAACTTACCCCTTCAGCGTACTGCAGGAATCTCTTATTGGTCTCTTTCCTGCCAAATGACTGTAGGAATTTCCCTCTATAGGCCAGCACAGTGTCCACATGGGTCTTGTGTTTGACTGCCAGCTCCAGTGCCCTGGATACAAGATGACAAGATGCAGATACACATCAATTCTGTAAGGACAAACATGCTTCCCCCTAACTCTCACTTCAACCTCATTTTGAGGGAGAGCCTTTCGACGCTGAGAAAAAGCATCCTCCAAAATGACTTATACTGTCTCTCTCCTTTTAGCTGTACATTTGTACACACGCTCACACAAACACTGAGTTGTACCTCTCCCAGTTGAAAAGGTCTATGTTGACTCGTATGGCCTGGTAGATGAGACCAGCTTGTAACAGTGTGGCCTCTGCCTCCTGGACCTGACCGCTGAACATCAGCATGTGGGCCAAAGATGACTCCTTAGATGGCTGCTCCTTTATAAAGTTGATGTACTGCACCCTAGGTAACTGAAAGAAGAGAGGGAGAGGGTTGTGAATATAATACTTTTTAATTGGTTTTGTTGACTAACTTCTGTCGAAATCATTGTGTGTGTGTGTGTACTTGTGTTGTAAGATTTGACTAGAAATTCAACGGAATTAGCCCTTACCTCTCCGATGGCAGCATAGGCCATCTCGGCCGTGGTCAGCTCCCGGTTTGCCATTGCCATACCAGCAAGACATGCCCACAGAGACTGGTCCTTTAGATGTGGGGAGCAGAGGCAGTGAGCATCTTTAATTTACAATACCTCACCATTTGACACAATTGGCCCAATCCCAAAGTAATTGATCTCAGGTGCTAAGTGAGTGAGTGTGTGAGGCCACAAGGGCTCAGAAAGGTATAAATGGGATTGGGACAGCACTTCACAAGATGTTACACGTTACCTTTGATAACAAAGCTGTTGCCGGTTTGGGAATTTACATTTTAAGTTTGTTGCTTTCCACGCGGCCAAGACACAGGAGACGGTTGCCTGATTTCAATTTTTTTTTAATTTTTGTTTTACAAGCTGGACAACCAGCCCGTTCAGTTGCATGGTCGTGTGCCATGCAGTCAGTCAAGGTATATTTGCAGGACTCTAAATATCATCTAAACAGGTGTTACGTTTATTCAACCTTGATCTAAATGTTTCATTTAAAATGCAAAGTCAGTTCAAGATAGCAGAGATTAAGACTACAACAAAGTGTGATGGCTGATTCAAAATAATGATACTGTATGTTTGCACAGCGATAGGATATGATGGTGTCCTTTCAGTCCCTGTGACATCCTGCTCATATCCTGGCAGGCTTCATTGTAGTCATGCTCCAAACCATTAGGAAAACAAGCATGGCACAAACAAAAACAAACACAAGATCCATACACAAGATCACAAATGTGTCACCACTTTATTCTGTGCAGCTGCATTCATTAAAATGACGTCTTAACCACCAATTGGCAAACAATTGAGCAAACTTACATTGGAGTCACCACTCTGTAATTCCCCTTTAAATTAGTGTCCACCACGACAAGACAAACCGCTCTAATAGGAAACCACTGCTGAAAAATCTTCCTTTGGTGTGCCTGTATCACAGTAAGATTATGAATGTCACATTCTTGTAGGTTATATATGTCTGTTTGTGTAATGGCTCCAAACTATTAGTGTCAACTCCTATCAGGTCAGGCCTTACTGACAATGACTGTGATTCTTGGAAAAGCTGCAATGCCACCAAACTCTTATCAGATGTCGAGGGGGGAGGTTTGAGAAAAAAAGCTCTTAAAACCACTGTCTCGCTAACCGTCCCTTCTGTCCCACCCGCCTCTTGCTACTAGCTGTCCACTTCTCCAGGGTTGTGGTTATTGCATCATCAAATAAAGACACAGTCCCAACACTGCATTCAGCGTATGTGTGTGTGTGTGTGCGTGTGTATATATGTATGTGGAGAGTTTACACATGCATATAGTGGAGTGTGTATTTATGAGTGAGGTCTATGGGGGCAAAATCCGGTAAATGGTGTCACCAGGCTAATTGGAGGCTAATTAAAGCCTGCTGGTCTGGTCCCATAAACCTGTTTACTACCTTCTCATTTCAGACTCTGTCTTGCTCTCTTTCATAAATACATACATACATGCGTGCATGTGTGCGTGCGACATACACCACAGGAACCAGGACTGTGCCAGAGCCCTAGACTGCGGGATATGCCACACTATGTTTTTGGTCTAAACACAAATGGAAAAGAGAAGAAATGTTATGCTAAGACTTAATGCACAGTGTGATTTTGTTTTGGTATCTAACATGTAAAGAAATTGGTATACAAACACTAAGACCTGAATGTCTTCACTGGAATAATTGGTACATATTAACAGATATATGCTGGAATCTTACCTTGGCGAAGCGGCAGAGGCGCAGTGCATCCTCCCAGCGGGCAGAGGTGCTGTATTCGTGCAGGAGGGCTGGATACGGAGGCACACAGCTGTACACCAGTGAACCGTCCCCCTGGCGTAACGTCACCTTGGTGCCAACATAGCTCAGAATATGGGGTGCATGGCTGAACTCACTTTGATGGAGACACACACACACACACACACACACACACACACACACACACACACACACACA
>NC_045735.1:28497793-28509111 GCF_008692095.1 Etheostoma spectabile | reverse complement strand
CACACACACACACACACACACACAGGGCAAGGGTAATGCTATATGTTACACCTAAGTCAACATTTTCACATGTGGTGGAGGATAATGGATTATGCTAATTAAAAATACAAAAATCTTCTTATTGACCATGCAGTTTTTTTTTACCAGTTTGCATATGTGTGCATGTCAGAATTTCTAATACATCGAGCAATTTGTGGCAGCCCATCACATTTGCAATTTAGCTGAACTGATGATGTGACATACTGACAGTGCTGCCTTTGTAACTTGCACTGTACCTGCTTCACCCTGTATTAGCCTGTATTAGCTCTAGCCACTTGGTATCTAGTGTTCCCCATATGCACATTGCATAAAAACTAACTTTTAATGAGTCCCATGATCAAATCTGGCTGCTGGAGCACCAAAACAGTAAAAGCAAAACAAAGGAAAACCAAACTGAAAAATAGAAACTCAAACTAAGATTGGGTGAACATAAGCTATCTACAATTGCACAACTTGATCTTATTAAGAGCAAAAGTATGATTCAGCATTGGAAGTGTAAAAATGAACAACATTAAGCCATAAACCACTGTGAGAGGGAAAACATAAAGCACAAATGAAATCAAAACTGTGCAACCAAGTTTAAATTATTGTAGCAAGGACAAAAGTAGTCCAGGATCGCCTGTAAAGACAGTGCAGGCACTCTGTGCCTTAGCACCTCCTGTACTGGCTGAAGCTCCTCCTGTACTGGGCAGAAAGCATTATACAGTCTGACAGCAGCTGGCAAAAAAAGAGTGCCTAATGTGTTATGCCCTGGACAATGCTTGTATCTCTCTTCTTGGCTCCTCTTTTAAATTTATTTTTGTTACCTGTTATCTTTCCCTCTCTTGTGAACAGTGTTAGCCATTTATGACAAAATGCCAGTGTGTGAGTGAAAGGAAAGGCCTGCACATGTCTACCTGCCATCTTTTATGTACAGCGTTTTTGGCAGCAGTTCCTTGTCAGTGAAGACAGCACTTGGGTAGTACCACACTGTGAACTGGTTGTCCTGGATTCCACACAGGATGTTAGCAGCATCATTCCATGCCATACTGTGGACCATGCTACCTATAGGACACACAAGAGGACACACACAACTATCATATTCATCCAATGTTGGCTACACTCGTGTGTAAAATCAAAGAGAGTCACTAAAAAATCTTCCCAAGTGAGTTCCCTCCTCCCTATCTCACCAATTTTACAGATTTTTGGTTCTCGCCCCAGATGACGCACGGAGGTCAAGTAAAGATCACGGTTCTTGTCTATCAGGGAAATCTTCCTTTCAGTGGATGGGCCACACTGGTCCAGAGCTATCTCCACCACCTCCAGCTACATATGAAAAATGACAAACACAAGCACAAAGGTAAGAGGGCAGAGCTGAGAGAATTAAAAAGAAAGGAAAAGGGAGAGAGTAGTCTGTACCGTGACCCAACAGAATTTTCTGCCAAGTGTGTGTGCATATGAGAGTGTAGTGTGTGTGTGTGTTTGGCCAGAGCCAGCTGGCTTTTGGTGCAGCGTCTTGGAGTTGTGGACTACTGGCAGACAAAGCCATGCTGACAAACAGTAACTGCTGTTACCTCTACTTCTTTTCCTTCTAATCTAATTCTTTCCTTCTTTTTGTCTCTTTCCCTCCTAGTTTGACTCCAAAGCCCTTCCCCCATTCTCTTCCTGTGCTTTATTGTCTCTCTCCCTTCTGGATATGGGTTAGTATATTCTTTAGTGTAGACGCTCACCCTGACAAGACTGTTGCCCCTTAGTCTATTTAGATGAAATGTGGCCTGTTGAATCATCATGGCAAAACAATTAGCCACTACTTTTAGCTAAAGCTTAAAGGTTACAGGCAAAAAGTCTGCATCCTCATCAGATGATTTATGTAGAAGACATGTAAAATAAGGAGCAGCATTAATCTGATAGTGCAGGAGGGTTCTAGCAATTTTGAGGAGGTTGTATGGCCTGAAACCACCACAATTGTATTGGATTAAAAGTCAATTTTGGTGCAAAATTATGATAGTTAGTAAATAGTTTAGTGTGTGTTGCAGTCGCTGTTTCTATGGTGAAAAGTATCAGTATCTGATGCCACTTTATCAGTTTGATGATGCAGGTTATAAGTTGTTAACATTTATTACATTCTTCACAAACAACCAGCTGACATTTGCTTTGTTGAATCTGATTGTTAAACATCTTGTAACTATGTAAAAATACATACATACATATTGTGTTGAAAATATAATTTGAAATAATTAGCTTCCTCCACAGTAATGAGTCCATGTCATAATTGCCTGGGCTGTGTGTAATAGTGTAACTAGTCTTGCTTTGCCAGACCTTGGGTCTGGCTAGTCCACACAGCATTGCAGGATGGGAGAAAAACATGCTCTGGGTAATTTGACATTTATTTAAACCAATCACAATCGTTATGGGCGGTGCTAAGTGCCATACAGAGCAAAAGTGCTTCTGCAAAGTAGCCTCGGAAAGGAACTGGTTTGGATGAAAGGTGTGCGTTCAAACGTAGTTTTAGTCGTGCAACCAAAAACTCATATTGGACAGATAGTCTTGCTAGCTGTCTGGATTTAACCATAGTCCTTATAAATCGACCGGAGTTTAGAATGCCAACACAAAGAAAGTGGTAGGTGATGGATATCCAGCCAAAAAGCAGGGCCAGCAAAATTTCCGGCAGCGCTGGAACAATTCTGGAAGTGGGACGTCATCAATATAGACTATAGTGTAACTAAGTCTTCACTGTGCATGACGAAATATCATACTAACACTCAGACAGCTTGTTATAATTTCATATTGTTATAAAAACATAATAAAACACAATACACTAGCACATTCGGACCAGTCACCGTGAATAGAAACAACTGTAACATGACCAGCTGATCATGGCGCTGTGCCATAGAACCGATCTAATTAGCAATGAATGTTGTAGCAGAAAGTCTTTCATTTTCTTCCAGCTCTGCCAGTCCTTTATGTTCTATATCAAATCATGAAACTGGTCAAACATTTGCTATAATGTACTGTAGGCGCAAGGTGATGCCGAAAAGCATATAAATCTACACAATGCGACACATTCCCACTTCCGATGTAGGCAGGAAGTACTGAGACAAAATAATGGGATCGGAGCACTTCCTTGTTGATGAAACACTTGAATAAATATATGGGCAAAGGATTACCCACCTTGTGAGTTAAAGGCTTGCCATCGCCAAGGGCTTTCCCGGTCAGGCCATCAAAGAGAAGGATGACTGGTGAGGAGAAGGTCAAGAGAACAAGCTTTTGTAAAAGCACAGTCCTTATCTTCATATAATCTTAGTGGTGACAGCGGCTGCCTCACCTTTTTCATCACTCTTGTCTCGGATGGCGATGGTGTCGTTACAAACTGAGACACCCTGGGCATTTAGGATGTCGGCTCTCATACCTGGGAACTTGGGGGAGGATATCAATCGACCCTCGTATGAGAATATATACAACCCTGCTCCATCCACTAGCAGAAAATGTCTGGGTGGGGGAGACAGCAGAATACAGTAGATGAGAAGAGCAGAGTAAGTGTGCTATGTGTGTGTGTGTATGTGTATATATACACTACCGGTCAAAAGTTTGGGGTCACTCACAAATTTCCATTGCACTCCATTATAGACAGAATACCAGCTGAGATCAGTTGCATTGTTTTTTTAACCAGGGCAGCAGTTTTCAGATTACAATGGCTGACATAATTGCAAAGGAGTTCGCAGTGTTTTTCTAGTTAGTTTTTAAAATGATATCAGATTAGTAAACAGAATGTGCCTTTGGAACATTGGGTGAATGGTTGCTGATAATGGGCAATGGAGATATTGCATTAAAGATCAGCCACCCACTCAGATCAGCTGGTATTCTGTTATAATGGAGAGGATAAAAAATTTGTATGTGAACCCAAACTTTTGACCGGTAGTGTTATATCTATATTATATAGAGGATATATATATATAGAATATAATATATAATATATATATACTATATATATATAATATATATATATTAATATACACATACACACACACACACCTATAATATATATATATATACACACACACACACTATATATATAAAAAAATGTGCACGTGGGTGGGGTGGCATGGAGAGGGAAGAAGGGGAACAAGTAAGGATATATGATAGATGTTAAAGAGTCTACAACAGTTAATCAACTGACACAAGCAGATCATTTAGACATGTCATGCACATTAACACAGCATTGACTTACGCAGCAAGACTCATCCAACTCAACTGTGATTTCAGAATGCCCAGTAATCTATTTAACAAGAGCTACTCCATACTAATTTAATTTCCCCCAGTGGTTTCACTCTCAGTCTTATTGTATGACAGGGCTGGCTAATCTAGAGTACAGAACCCGTGCTGGGTGGAGCAATGAAGCATTAGAGAAGCTGATAGACAATCCAACAGCCTGTTCTCCTTCTTTTTGCACTGCTCCAAGAATAGAGAGACTCACTTTTCTGCTTGCAAGATGAGGCTCACTGTTCCTTCCTTCAGGTCAAAGATGAGGGGAGTGTTCCAGTTTCTTGAGCTGGCACAAACACAAACAGCAAAATCTGTGAACACGCAGCCATCTAATAACAAAGTGCTAAATCTGACATAAGTGCAGAGGTGAGAAGACCAACACAAGAATGGCAAAGAATTGTGAAAAAAATGAAATTAGAGGGGACAAATAGAGTTGAACAAAAAAGGCCCTGACACAGACTTTGAATAGACTTTAAACAGACTTTTTGCTAAGTCCTCCTGTCATTTGTAAAAAGTGCAGCGGCAGTCTGTATTCTTAATCCTGCCAAGTGAATTACATTTTATTTAAACCTACACATAACATTAACCTAGTGGGAATCAGCATTTTAGTAAGAGGCAGTTTTTCCCCCCATTCTTTAACCAAATAGGTGCAACTTTTGGAGGCTTATCTAGCTACATGGCATAGACTCTCAGTATATTTCAGATAGATCTGAAGATTATCTTCAGGATTTGGCCAATAGATGTAAAAGATAAGCATGTAAATGAGACTGTTTAGTCCAGTGTGAATAGGAGACACAAAAGACAAGCAAAGAAGGAGTGGGCTACTGACTTGTAGACATAGCACTGGAGGGAAGTGGCGACCACTAGGTGACCGTATGCCAGAGAGGTTTTGATGACTCTGTCTCGAAACTCCAGTGTGTCCACTGCATCGTTCATCACATTCCTCACCTGAGGAAAAAAAAAGGAAATAAGTGGAGGGAAAAAAGATGAGTTAAGTATAAAAAGAATATATATATATATATATATATATATATATATATATATATATATATATATATATATATATATATATATATATATATACATACATACACACACACACACACACACAAGAGTAGTGATGAATAAATCTCTCAGAAGTGACTGAACGGGCATAAACTTTATACCACTGAACAAACACTTTACATTTAAAGACTCAAACAACGAAAGGGAGACACTGGCTTCCCCAACAGAGGGGTGAACACAGTCACATACACGTTGGACTGCATTTATTCTATTATATACTGGAAACAGTCTCCAGTATGTCCAAATAGACGTAGGGCAACTGTGGTCGGAGAGAGCAGTTTTTACTGTTTCAAGTGTGTGCGTACGGTGGTTGCTACTCCTTTTTTCACCTGCATAGATAAATACTTCCCTTCAGCTCTCTCTGTGAATGAATGAAAACGCCTTTTCCAGCACCAGGTGAAAGGTGGGGTTATTTTTACAGCTTTACAAATCTTCCTCATCTGCTCCCTCCAGCATGCCAAATTTACATGCAACACAACCAGGAATAAAAAACATTTGACCGCAAGGTGGTAAATTTAGCTGGCTGATTCACAAACCACTGGCAGATGTGCACTTTTAAAAAGGACTGCGAGGAGGAGAGGGGGAGGAGGGAGACAGAAAAGTGCCTGCAAGGCTGAAAATAAATGGCTGATGACCCGACTTTGTTTGGTTTACACAAACTGCACTTGGTAAAGATGTCTATGGCAAATGAGTGCATGTGTGTTGGCACGCATGCATGTGCGTGATCATACTTCTGTAGGTCTGCGTGTGTATCCCCGTCTGAAAGTATACAAGTGTGTATGTATATGCACATTTGGGTGTGTTAACCGCATGTAAACGCTACCTTGTGGTTAGCATGACTTTAAACAGTAGAGACTGGGGGAGCGAGAGAGGCAACTAGACAGGCTTGTGATTGTCATCGCAGGGCCGCACACTGGGAGGGTCCTACTGTAGTCAAGCATTTGCTCCTCTGCATAACATATTCACTCCCCTCTTGACGGTCTCCCCATGGCATTGCAGTACTTTTCGATTTTCTTGTTATACTGGCATAACATCTATCATCTCTCCTAACAGACACACTGATTTTCAGTAATATTTGTTTGAAAACCCTTGAAGACACCTTTAATGTGTAAAACCATAACTTTTATGACGGATCAAGATGGGCTTCAAGCATGATTCTTTAAGCATATAAATGCGCTATTTGTTTCGCTGAGATTTACTAATAATGTATTTCTATTCTTTACGTTTCTGTTATTGAATTGTATATTATTCGTCTTTTATTACTCCTTTTTCATCGAATAAACTACAACTTTACAATGACAGTCATGAGTCACTGGGTTTCGGAGACAAGACTTACGAGGGGAAGGGGTAAGGGGTAAGGGGTAGGGGTAAGATAGAGAAATGAGATTCAGCCTTTATTGACTTTATTCAAGGTTAAAGCATAAACGTGAATGTGTGTGTGGCTCTCCTGCTACCTGCATGGTTCTCCTCTTGGTAAGGGTGATCACAAAGTTCTTCCACTCCCAATGCTGCTCCACCACATGGGCAAAGATGACATGCCCGTTGCCGCAGGCCCCAGCCAGCTGGGTGCCGTCTGCAGACCAAGCCAAGCTGAACACACTGCCTGTGTTGGGCTTCTCCAACGCATAGGACCACTGGAGGGAAGGGCAAGGGGGGAAGAGAAAGAGATGGGAGATAGGGAACAATATATGGTTAATGGCTACAGATATTTATCTACAATCTTAAACAATTACCTGGGGGGCAGCTTAGAAACTAGAAACATAGAGAAGTTTAGAGAAGAGAAGCTGTGAGAGTCAGGATTTGTGTATGAGTGAGTGCGTATACACATAATGTAAACTCTGCTAGAAAGACAGGGGCCCAGTCATTGAGCTGTGATGAACTGTGAGACACTGAAGTAGCGCTTGGCCCTGCCAAGTCCAGCACTCGCGCTCGTAAACATACGCTCTGCTATCCTCATCTATTACATGCACGGAGGGGGGGGGGGGTTGCGAGTACAAACTGAAGCCAAAAACTGATTAACAAGACCTCTCCCTTCTCTTTATAAGAAAAGGTTTAAAAAGAGGTAGATCTTAGGGGGGGCAGGGACTAACAGACACAAAGTAATAGGAAGAGGAGCTTTGCTGCATCAGCCGGACTCTGCACTGCTGATGACAGTCAGCGATGGTGAAAGACAAAACTGAGAAATATGCATCCCTTTACAGTATCTAAGACAAGAACACCTCTCACATTTTTTTCTCTTTTCTCTATGTAATCCCTTTATTTTTTTCTGTTTCCAGTACTTTTTCCATCTATCTCTACTGCCTTTCCACACTCCTGTCCCTTAAGTCTTTTGTGGAGTATTTTTACAAAAAAAACACAAATCAGTTCTGACAGTCTGGATCCACCAGCAGTTTAAGCGGTTTTCCGATTAACAGAGTAAGGTACACTAAATATGTTTCTATCTCCTCCAAATATCATTTGTTGTGGTCCACTGTGCACTACTGCAATCTTTCTGTTAAAACTACTGCCGACTGTCTCACCCAATGCCCCCACCCACCCCCCACTGTCAACCTTTCTCATCCTACCCCGGCCCTCTGACCTCACTCATGCCTTAAGTGCAAGTGGCTGACTGATCTGAGTCAGCTGTGTCATCTTTCACACAAATACATGCATTCACATTGCAAACTGCTGACGAAGGAAGAAAAGTGCTAATGTTAGCCTAGCGCTGCCTGCAATGGAGACAAGTGTGGTGCAGCAGGCCAAGTGCTGCGGTGAAGTTTGGAGAAAAGGCCCCAGTGTGTTCGCTGCCTCATACACATGCAGCTGCAGGATGTGAGGTGTGGTGTGAGGTAACAGTCGGCAGGCTACAGGTTACAAGCCCGCTGCTTGGATCTCTCTCCCTCTTCCTGATCTGTCTGCCTTATACACACACTGTTCAGCTGGTTTTGGTCAGCACCCTCCCAGCAGTTAATGTCATATCAGGACCCAAAATAGTTGCGGGGAAAAACAAGAGCTGTGCAGTCACGCGGACAGGAGACAGTTTGTTAATGTGAAATTAATTGCTATTTACCTTCTTTTCCCTGAATTCTCGCTTTAATTTTTTGTAGCTCCACACTTCCTTACTAAATTATTTATCATTAAATCCTGAAACAGGAATTAGCCTGACTTTCTCTAACATATATTCTTTATATGTTTTTTTTTTTTCTCTTTTCCAAAGCTGAGAGATCTCATCTATTCTTCAGCTACCATCTTGAGATGGCCCGCTCTATGTTAAAGGACTCCAGGGGGAGAGGAGAGGATAGGAGAGAGGGATAGATGGAGGGTCAGAGATAGAGCTGAATGTATACACCAGACTGTAATGAAGAAGGACATATGATATTGGCTAGAGGAGCACAGCTGGATCCATGCTTACCTAATGCTTTTAACACATTGAGCCATTTGACTTCTTCTAGTGTATGTGTGTGTGTGTGTGTGTTGGAAGCGGGGGTTGTCTTTGTGTGTGTGCAGTACATTCTGTGTTTATGTTGTTTGTGAATGTGTGTGTGACAGAAATTACAGATGAGATGAAGATATATTAAAGACAGTAATTGTAAGAATGAAAGAAAATAGTATAACACTACATCATATTAATTAATGTGTGTGTAGACAGGAAGAAATAAATGAGTTCACTTTTTTCCCCTTTCATGAGTGTCCAATGTCTGTTTTGAAGGTGTGTGTGTGTGTGTGTGTGTGTGTGTGTGTGTGTGTGTGTGAAAGAGGTGAAAATCCTCTGGCTTGTCAGAGTTGTCAGTCAGTGCATGACTATGGGACACAGGGGGACTCCTATAGCTCTCCTGAGATGGAAGGACAGGGCCAACAGAGGAGAACCCCAGGACACCAAAACCTTTTCCACAGCAGCATACAAAATCCATGCATCTCTCCTTCTTTGAGTCACCTTTCTTTCATTTATTCCCTCTCTCTCCTTACTGGTGAAGGGTTTAGATTTTGCCTAACAAGGAACTGGTCAGGGGAAAAACTGCATAATTTAGTAAAAAATACATAAATGAGAGAATCATCTTGTAGACATAGGATAAGCACATCCTAGTATTTTTTTATTTTATTTTCATATTTTTTTGTGGTTTATCATGATTACATGATTACCAGGAAGTACATTTAATAAAGGCAAAAAAAAAAAAAATAGACCATTTCAGAATATCATCAAAATCAGAGTTTTGTCAAAATGTCATCTCTATTTTTACATATTAAACTTCCCTCGATATTTAATAATGATTACACAGACCATTATTACATTACATTATTCCCATCTAGCGCTCCGTAATTGATCATTTTGTTTCAGTGTAGCCAAACACAATTTGTGACTACATTGAGACTGTTGATCAAATAACTATTTTACATTAGCAATATTGTCTTGCAACAAACATGAATGCAGGGACGGCTGTGGCTCAGGAGGTAGAGTGGGTCGTCCTTTTAATCACAAGGTTGGCCTCTTGTCCGCTTGTTAAAGTGTCCTTGAGCAAGACACTATACCCCAAGTTGCCCCTGATGGGCAGGCAAGTGTCTACATGACAGCTCAGCTGTATGTGTATGTGAATGGGTGAATGAGAAGCAAATTGTAAAGCGCTTTGTCCGGTAAGGTATAAAGACGCTATATAAATGCAGTCCACTTACCATTGACAACACCTGTATTTTGTAAACGGCATCTATAATAAGCACATTTTCTGTATATACATAGTAGTTGACAGTGTCTAAGCAGGCCTATGCAATCATTCTGGAGATGCTATTAATTTCTCATTTACACTACAAAGCCAGACTAGTGTTTTCAGATTTTTTTTTTTTTAAAGGTTGTGTGGCCCAAATAGTTGGGGGTGAGAGTGGATTATTACAACAACAGGAGAAATGGAGGAGACAGGGAAATGGGAGAGCAGCAGCAGGAGGTGAATCAGTCAGTGGCAGTAGATTTGGTAACTGGCATTTTTTGCAGCCAAAAGGGGTGTAACTCTATTAGATACTGAAAACGCTACCAGACAAAGTTGGAAGGTGACTCAAGATTAGTACGATATTATACATCAAGACGAATAAACAAGCTGGCAAGCAGACAAGCAGAAAGAGTCTATAAAGGCCAAAATGAGGCTTTAGGAGGGGCTGTGAAAGGTGGGTCTGGGCCTTCATGTAGCTGGAGTCCACTCTCTGGTCACTGAACCCTGTCTATCCATAATGGGCAGCTTTGTGGCCAGAGAGAAGGTGGCAGACATGACGTGTAGTTCTCAGCTGAGCTCTGTGGGAGAGAGGGGGAGACCTCTCAAACGTACAATGAGCTTATACACACAGACTACGTATGTACATATAGCAGCAATGAATGGCTGTGCATGCAAGTCTAGGTACACACTACAATTCAGACAGAAACACACGCACACACGCACACACACTTGTACTTGTGTCAAAGACGTGGCAGGAGACCAAGGTTGGTAGTCTAACACTTACGATGATCACTTTGAGCACCAAGCAAAACACCCACACATGCATCCTGTGTGTGTTGACATGTGTGTGTTAATGTGACTCAGACGCACAGATGTTGGTTGCATGTAGGTGACAATCCCTGTAGAGTTGAACTGGTAAAATCACCCTGTGGGATGCAGTAGTACCGTACAGAATAATTAAATAAGGCTGCTCTACTATCATTCACAGATTTTTGAGTCTGTCTGCCTGTCCGTCTGTCTGAGAGATTTTGTCACCGTGTCTCACAACTATATAATGTGCAGTCACGAAACTTTACGGCTGTGTAGTTGCAATGAAAGTCAAGTTCGAAGATTGGTATGGCCAGAGCAAGGCCCCCCCCCCCGACACACAGTTTACGCCTCTGGCCCAATTTATTTTGACTGCTTGTGTGATCCCGTTTCTAGTTTTTAGGGGCATTTAGGGGGAAAGCTTAATTCTAGTCAAGTCATGGTGTAATTAATATAATACAAGGCAGTTTAGCTTGTCAAAAAAAATGG
>NC_045735.1:28495838-28497783 GCF_008692095.1 Etheostoma spectabile | reverse complement strand
GGGGGGGGGGCTTGTGGACATTTTGACACACAACAATGAAATTTGGCATGAGACAACATTAATACTGTAGTGACACCATGTATTACTTCCACAAAGACGCCAGGCTAGGAATATTCTAACTACATGTAACTTCAGGTCTTGATCTATTAATTAAGAAAACCATAACAACTTTAGCCACCAGATGGCAGGATACAGAAAAATAACAGTTTAACCAAAACAGGTCAAATGGTTCCTACAATATACAACTTATTAGTATTGTACATTGATTTCATACAGTGATTTAGTTATACATTTTCTTTATGTTTTATATCAATTGATCAAGATTCAGATTCCACAGGTAAACATCTACAGCCTGAAACCACCTGAGTTACTTTAGATCCACAACATACTTATTATCCACCAAGTGCATCACCAGTTCACCCAACAGCTGCAAACCACCTCAGATATTCATGCACAAACCAACCACAACCCACTCATCCTCCATCTAGTGTGCCACCATATGGAAAATAAAGTATGCCAAGTGATTTATTTTAATTCAGGGTTATTAAAATGACTGAGGACATTGAGGCCATGGCCAGGGGGGGTGAAATGGGTGGTTTGGGGGTGAGGAGGAGGGCAAAATGTTGCTTAGGGCCCCAAAATGTTCAGAAACGGCCCTGCTACCAGAGGCCTATGCAGACATGCTGACAGTTCTGCAGACAACGGCACATTTGCACACACACAAAAGCATGCACGCAACCAAAAAACACAGCCTATCTACAAACACACAGCCTATTTAGAGCCTCTTTAAGGAGTGTGCTTGCCCTCTCCCTCCTCCCTTCCTCCTGTGTTTCTCAACATATGTTTACCATTAAGACTGGCAGGTGTTGTGGGCCTGCCCCTTCTTTCTATTGTTGCCCTGCTGCCGCAGCCAACATGGGGAGGCCTGCAAAAAGGTTATGTAAAAAAATGTCCTCCTCTCTATATAGGTACAACTAACTCTGTCCTGTTACTTTTTTTCCCACTTGATTCTTGCCTTCTTTTTTTTTTTTATATCACCCCACAATTAAAGTGCTCCTCCACCCGTCTATTTATTATGAAATACTCATTCCCCGTAGGCTTGAAAGGTGGTTGCTGAAAGTTCAAAGTTTTGTCCTTTCCACCAAACAGCAGCTGTGTTCAGCTTACATTTTGTAGGTTACCATGCATTCCAATAATTACATCTTTTCATGGCAGAAAGAAAGTGTAAAAATGTAAAAGTATCAAGTGTGTACCTTGCACAGTGAACTTTTTTCCGGTTGTCACAAGCAACTTAATTCGCCAACTACAAATGGAAGCTGTGTATTTGGACGTATTCTGGCCAAAATATGAGTGTTTGGAACATATTGCACATGCAGCTGGATAGCAAAGATGTGCATGTGCTGCTAAAGTAGTATAAGAAGTGTCTGTGGACATTTCATCATTATTATTAGAATCTATTGTGACAAGATGCAGACCACAGTCGATATACTCCTCCTTTTACATCCACCTTTAAAGGCTATAGGGTGTAAGTATATTAAATAGTTGAGATTTTTAGTGGTGCACAACTTTAACTTTCTCAAACACCCTTATTTTGCCTGGTATATAAAATAAGGACTGAAACAACACGCACAGAATAAGCAAAGCTATCTTGAAAACAAAGCACTGAAAAGAGAAATACAGAGAGTGAGAGGGGAGCAGGGAAAATACTAGATAAAGTTAAATAGAGAAAATGTAAACTTGTATCTATGACATTAGTTTACCCCTTCCCCCTCTCTCTATCTGCACTACCTAAAACAGTGCTTTGGTCTTCATGGCCTGCTCTGAGTGGAGTGGGGGTGGGCGGGGGTGGAGCTCGGGCCAGGGAAAGGGTTAATGACACATGTCTGGACTAATGGCTCCCAGTGGAGCTATCTGCTGATTCAGCCCCATTACTTCACAAGCATTA
>NC_045735.1:28495237-28495828 GCF_008692095.1 Etheostoma spectabile | reverse complement strand
CCCTGACCGCTCTCTGCTCCCCCCCACCCACCCCCCAGCCCTAATGCAAGTTAACAACATGCTAATCAGAAAAGGGGGCATGAGAGTTCCACACTTTCCATGCTTTTCTAGCCCTTCATCTGACACTCCTGTCACACTGAAGAAAACATCTAGGAAAAACTGGTACCGGCCATTAGTGTTAATGGGTCAACCTAAGTCTGCGACCCCGCTAAAAACCTGAATTTAATGCCGCTGCTACACCACTGGTATGAAAAGATGAACCTAATGTACATGTAGCACATATACAGCACTGTACAGAGTACATATAGTGGAATTGACAATGCACTAAATATTGGCAGTGATCTTTAGCACTATCATATTCATATACTCAATGTTTTTTCAAGTATAAGTCATTACATGTTGTTGCATGACATTACAGACAAATCAATAGTCTATACTGTCATGTCTGTCATTTGGGTCTCCTGTGTAAAGACAACATTGTGTCTGTCAATCTTTCTTTAAGATTATTTTTTTGGGCATTTTCGGCCTTTATTTTTATAGGACAGCTGAAGACATGAAAAGGGGGGTGGGGGGGGGGGTGACAGGCAGCAA
>NC_045735.1:28493476-28495227 GCF_008692095.1 Etheostoma spectabile | reverse complement strand
GTCGGAGTCAAACCCCTATATATTGTCACCCAAGTATTGAAATTATATCTTTTCCAAAAATCGTTATCCTATTTTTGACCATCTATATGTGACTGTTCTGTCTGCCACTGTTTAGTCACAGTGTTATTTTAGCATGAAATAATAATTTTGCTCAAAGTGGTAAAAGAACTGGTTTATCTCATTATTAGACAACATAACATAACAGATACTGGCACAAAAAGCCCCCAGATTGTCCAAGCCTATAGCGCTGTGTACACTTCTTGCATTGGTGAAAGGATGGCTACCTTCTCTGTAAGTTTATCATTGTGCTAGCGGGCTAGTGGGAGCTAGTGGGAGCCAACCTAGTCCAGGGTTAACAGTCTTACATAAATCAGAACAGATGGCACACCTCTGCAAAGCCAGCTGGCTTCAGTTTTCCTGTTTGCAGGACACGACCTGGCAGTGCAGGTATAGAGTGTAACTCCCTGCGCATGAACACAACACACATGTCTGATTGTAATGGACACTAGACCTATACAGACATGTATCTAGCTTTAAACAGATATATGTCGTGCATGTATGAAAATCAGGGTTCACACGTATTTCAACCAATACTTTTCCATGACTTTTTCGGCAAATTTACATGACTATGTATTCCTGAAAATCTCAGTCGACATTACACAATAAGAATAAAAATCTGAAAGGTTTAACAATAAAATGAATGACAATTTATGTGGTTCATAGTGGGATTCAAGATATAGAAAGTTAAGGTTAAGACAACGTGAAATACATTTTTTACTAAAAGATTTATTTTATTATACATATTATTATGCTTTGTTAAAAAAATTTCAAGACTTTTTTATTTTTCCAAAACCTTTCCAGTCCTGGAAGTTGCATTTTTCAAATTCCGTAACTTTTCCAGGTTTTTTCAAAACGTTTGGAAAATGCTTATACAAATCTACTCTTCAATCTACTCTTCCATTCCCAAACCAATTATGTAAGACGGGAATGGGTTTGAGAGTGAAACTAAAAACACCCTTTTTTTTTATTAGGAGAGTAGGAGGTGGTTTTGGATGAGGGTTGATCAATCTCTCAGCAGATTAGGAGGCCTTGTAAATGTCAGTTTGCAGTGACCCCTCCATGGGGGATGAGGTTCACTATTAGGATAAGGACAAACTGGGCCTATGTCCAGGTCTGCTCAGACCTGTATGTGTGGGAACTGCTCTGGCTGAGAACTGGCATCTCAAAAGGATGTCTTTGCAATTCAAAATCACCACATCTTTTCTAAACATTTAGCTGTTACTATGCACCAAACTACATGTAATTGAATGTGTATGTTTAACTATGCAGTTACAGTTTTACTAGTCTACTAGTACTAATCATCTTTGGACTACAATGCCACATTGCACTATATTTGATGTCTATATACTAAGAATACAACATTTCTACTTAAGTAGTCAATGTGCAACAATGCCACCAAGACAGCATTATTTTTATATACAGTACAGGCCAAAGAGTTTGGACACACCTTCTCATTCAATGCACTTCCCTTATTTTCATAACTATTAACATAATAGATTATCACTAAAAGCATCACAACTATGAATGAACACATGTTTAATTATGTACTTGACAAAAAAGTGTGAAATAACTGAAACATGCCTTATATTCTAGTTTTTCAAAGTAGCCACCCTTTGCTTTTTTGACAGCTCTGCAAATCCTTGGTGTTCTCTCACTGAACTTCATGAGGTAGTCACCTGAAATGGTTTTCA
>NC_045735.1:28492632-28493466 GCF_008692095.1 Etheostoma spectabile | reverse complement strand
GTGCCTTGTCATGGTTAATTTGTGGTATTTCTTTTCTTATTAATGGAGTTGAGACCAGAAGTCAGGTTGATACCCAGCCGACAGCCCTATTGGACAACTGTTAGAATTCTTATTATGGCAAGAACCAATCAGCTAAGTGAGGAGAAACAAGTGGCCATCACTACTTTAAGAAATGACGATCAGTCAGTCCGGAAACTTGCGGAAAACTTTGAATGTGTCCCCAAGTGCAGTCGCGCTGCAACGAAACTGGCTCACATGAGAACCGCCCCAGGAAAGGAAGACCAAGAGTCGCCTCTGCTGCTGAGGATAAGTTCATCTGAGTCACCAGCCTCAGAAATAGCAAGTTAACAGCAGCTCAGATTAGAGACCAGATGAATACCACACAGAGTTCTAGCAGCAGACACATCTCTAGAACAACTGTTAAGAGGAGACTGCATGGATCAGGCCTTCATGGTCAAATAGCAGCTAGGAAACCACTGCTAAGGAGAGTCAATAAGCAGAAGAGATTTGTTTGGGCCAAGAAACACAAGGAATGGACATTAGACCAGTGGAAATCTGGGCTTTGGTCTGATAAGTCGAAGTTTGAGATCTTTGGTTCCCACTGCCGAGTCTTCGTGCGATGCGGAAAAGGTGACCGGATGGATTCTACATGCCAGGTTTCCAACATGAAGCCTGTAGGAGGAGTTGTGATGGTGTGGGGGTGCTTTGCTGGTGACACTGTTGGGGATTTATTCAAAATTTAAGGCATATTGAACCAGCATGGCTACTACAGCATCCTGCAGCGGCATTCCATCCCATCGGGTTTGCGTTTAGTTGGACCATCATTTATTTTTC
>NC_045735.1:28492496-28492622 GCF_008692095.1 Etheostoma spectabile | reverse complement strand
ACAGGACAATGACCCCAAACATACCTTCAGGCTGTGTAAGGGCTATTTGACCAAGAAAGAGAGTAATGGAGTGCTGGGCCTCCACAGTCATCGGACTTGAACCCAATCGAGATGGTTTGGGGAGAG
>NC_045735.1:28492385-28492486 GCF_008692095.1 Etheostoma spectabile | reverse complement strand
GAGTGAAGGCAAAAGGGCCAACAAGTGCTAAGCATCCCTGGGAACTGCTTCTAGACTGTTGGGAAACCATTTCAGGTGACTACCTCTTGAAGCTCATCAAG
>NC_045735.1:28492233-28492375 GCF_008692095.1 Etheostoma spectabile | reverse complement strand
GAGTGTGCAAAGCAGTAATCAGAGCAAAGGGTGGCTACTTTGAAGAAACTATAATATAAGACATATTTTCAGTTATTTCACACTTTTTTTTTAAGTACATAATTCCACATGTGTTCATTCATAGTTTTGATGCCTTCAGTGA
>NC_045735.1:28482355-28492210 GCF_008692095.1 Etheostoma spectabile | reverse complement strand
GAAAATAAAGGAAATGCATTGAATGAGAAGGTGTGTTCAAACCTTTGGCCTGTACTGTATATATAAACAGTAATTTATGTAACGTGTGCACACGCAATGTTTGAATATGCCTTTTAAAAAACACATAGGAGCGCCCGGATAGCTCAGTTGATAGAGCGGGCGCCCTATATAGAGGTTAGCTCCTCGACGCAGCGCATGCCCTTTTCCTGCATGTCATTCCCCCTTTCTCTTCCCCTTTCACTTCTTCAGCTGTCCTGTCACTAAAGGCCTAAAATGCCCAAAAAATAATCAAAAACATAGGTGTGATCTATTGGTATAACTTTATTTTTGCACATTATGTAGCTACTTAAGAGGGCCAACGTACAACAAGACAACTTGTGTTAGACTGACAAGTGAGCTCCCTCGCAAGCAAGCTAGCCACTAAATTAGTCAAATGTATCGACTCAATGTTTCATTCACATGCTATTGTCACATCGTAGGAACGCACAGAGAGAATTAGCAAGCTAACGTTAGCTAACTAGCCAGTGGCCGCAGTGGAGCCTTCTGTCCCTCCGCTCGGGCATCTCCGCTCCCCACTGCAGGGAGACTTCTTTGCAGAGAGAACAGATGACAGCCCGGGAGATGGACACTCTGGTTAGCCATTCCGGTGTCTTCCCAGCGGGGAGTGAAGCAGAGGAACCGTAGGCACTGTGCTAATTTGAGCAAATGCTGTAGTCCTTACAGTGTGTTCAAGTGCAGTTTTTTGGCCAAGACAAAGTCGACATGAGCCACCACTAGTTCTTGGCCGCCTGCTTGGTGTGTCAGGGCCTTTAGTGAACTTACCAGAACTTAGTGTTTTCTCTGCCTGCTGCACAATAAACCATTTGCATTCCCTGACTCAGCAATAACGCGTGACAACTATCTATAAGCCCACTTCTAAATATAGGCCAGTGAGAGGAGCTCTGCAAATCTCTGTATTGAAATACCCACTTGGCTCGGCTAAAGAGATACAGAGGCTGGGCCTGGGACAAGAGTAGAGTGGCACAAGTTGGAGCTTTGGCAGTGCTGGAGAAAGGTAAGAGGGAGAGAGAGGGGTGTGCGAGTGAGAGGGGAGCTAGACAAACTAGAAGCTAGTGGGAGAGAGAGAGGGAGGGAGAGGGAGGGAGAGAGAGAGAGAGAGAGAGAGAGAGAGAGAGAGAGAGAGAGAGAGAGAGAGAGAGAGAGAGAGAGAGAGAGAGAGTAATGATCTACACATGGTTTAATGCTGGAGCCTCAACATAGTAACCATAGACACATGCTGGGGCCTCCTGGGACTCATCAGCAGGACACAGCTGTGAGCTGGACAGCAGAATTCTATTAGCACCAACAATGCACACATGCGCTTGAAAAAAGCACACACACAGACACACACACACACACACACACACACACACACACGCACACATACACATACACATACACATACACATACACACACACACACACACATACGCACACGCACGCACAGGGTCTGTATTCTAGATTAGCCATTTGGAAATTTGACTGTGTTTTGGCATGCTACAAACAACACAACACACAACCTTTTACCCTTCAATGGACATACTACTTTCCAGATGGCAGGTCTAGAATATTAGGGATCACTTTTTATCTAATGGCCTACACATAGGTTCAAGGGTTTAAACAATTTAGCCAACTTTCTATGGGATCCCTACAGACACAAAGACTTTAAGACATTGACAACACACCTCAAATCTTCAAGGGGTCATGTAATACCTGTTGGTAATAGCGAGTATAAATTTGTATCCTTACACATTGGCCAGTCTACTATATTGTGAAAATCACCTTGAGTACTGGTTTCATAGAACTTAAAAAAACACATGTATCCATATAGCAACACAAACACACACTTTAAACTGTGCGTAAAAGTGCATACATGCACAAATGTGATGACAAGCCCATTACTTCTATGTGGAGGCATATATACTGTATATAACTATATAACAAAATTATACCAAATGAAGCAGCCAGTCCATAAATTAGTCAACGTCAAGTGTAGCACCATTCTGTGTGGAAGCCAACGGAAAAGGGGGGGGGGTTCTAGGGTGCAGCCAAAATGAAAGCCTTTGATATCATCCTTTTCTGGACTTTGGTCCATTGCCTCCAGCCTCAATAACAGCTCTTAATGAACTCTGGGTTGGCAGTAAAGCCTGAAGTGATGCCCCAGTTACACACATGTTTTGCTTACGCTTATTGCTTATACTTATTTGTGTGCACAACTGAAGCCCTTTCTTTGCACTCTTAACACCTTATACTGTTGTATCCCTCTTTCTGCTTCTATCTCTCTGTGAGTGTGAAATGTTTGTCTAGCTAGTGGAGGTAGTGATTTAGTACTGCTAAGAATGATGACTCTGCCAGAGGGGCTGGCAGGGCACTGTCTCACTGTCATACGCTTACTCCAGCTGTGGGGGGGAGGGAAGGATGGAGGGAAGGGAGGAAGAGAAGTAAAGAAGAAAAAAAAGGCAGAGAAAGAGAGCAGAGAGAGAGAGAGAGAGAACGATAAAGAGAGAGAGAGAGAGAGAGAGAGAGAGAGAGAGAGAGAGAGGCTTGAGGGAAAGAGAAACCACCGTCTTTTATGGAGACCAATCCTCCAAGCCTCACTGCCTAGGCCAACTTTACAGGATATATTGGACAGTTCCACACTACCCTGCCCCCCACCCCTCCAACTGCTCTCTTTTCTCAGCTCTTTTTCATGCTCCCCTCCTTTTTGGTTTCCAACAAGGCAAGCCTTTAGCCGAACTCTAGAGAGGTGTAAAAGTATTACCATGTCAACAAGTGCCTTTTACTCTAACCCACTTTACGCACACAGGCTCCGGCTCATACAAACATACACACACACACAAAAAAATTGGGGTCAATCATCTGCAAGAAGGACCTTACATACACTGTTCCACAGAGTGTGCCAGAATAGGTTCAGCAACACAGAAAATTAAAGCCTGTTCTGTACAAAGAACCTGAAATACAAAGGAGAAACCCTTATCCTCACATTCTGGAAGGGGAAACTAATGAGCTCTTTGGGATGATAGATTAAGTGACCTGCAAGTACTGCATCTTAAAGTCATATGCTGCTCACACTCTTCTCATTCTCTAAACTAGGCTTCAACAGGCCTGGAAACTTCATCAAAATGTGTTAAAAGGAATCAGTAAAAGTATTCCTATGAAAACAAGAGAGAAAACGGTGGAGGAAAAGAGCTCCGATGGGTGAGATAGACCCCAATTTCCCTTTTCAGAACTTGTGGTCTTTTTCTACCAGTTCACAGTGTACGATGGGGGCAGGCTTACGACAGCGAGAGAGCAGAAAGGAAGAGTGCAGAGAGCAAGAAATAGCATGCAAAAGCACAGATTTGTAAGGGGAGGGAGAGAGGGAGGGAGGGGTAAAGCAAGTGGAGAGAGAGAGAAAGAGAGGGGGGGAGAAGTAGCCCTGCCCAGTTGCCTGGGGAGAAAACTGCTCTGCTGCTGACTCAGGACTCTCTTTGTTTGACAATGCTCCCTCACTCTTGCTCTCTCTCTCTCTCTCTCTCTCTCTCTCTCTCTCTGACACACTCTCAAACTTACTCGTCTTTTTTCAAACAGTCAGTCACCATCTTTTCTCATGTGCACATGCGCTTTCTTTGTCAGACTCCTGCCAATAATTTCACTTTGACTTACTTTTCATCTTCTCTCCTGTGTGCACGTGTGTCTGTCTCTGCTACTTCTGCTGCCTTTCCCTTCTTTTGCAGCAGCATTTTTCTATACTGTACTAAACGTCTCCTTCTAATGTGATGAACACAGATAAAGGCTTGAAGTCCAATACATCTACAGTGGTTTCTTTTGCCTTTTCATGCTCCACTAACAGCAGTTCATGATCAGAGCTCTGGGCCGTTTTATTCTCTTCCAGCAGTGGCAATTTCCAGATGTTGGCTGGCCAGTGGTTGGCAGCAAACTGCCAGCACCTGTTCTGGTAGTTTGCTGCATTAAGGTAAATGTTCCTTAGTGATAGTGGGTGGAAACTGTTAGAAGGACTAAGTCAGAGTCAGAGAAGACAGGGTAGCCTGAAGTCTGGCAATTAGTGTGAAGCATGTCATGTCATAGAAGACGAGAGTCTACGACTAAGAAAAGAATAACAAAAGGCCACAAGAAGACTGGCAGGCTCATGGATAGTCAAGAGTGATAGACTCCCAGAGAGAAAATAATGGTTGGCAGCTATAAGGATAACAGACAAAGATCCTACAGAAAATGAGGCTGCACGTTCAACAGGGAAGAGAGGAGAAAGAAACAGAGAGAGAGAGGAGCAACAGTGATTCCAGCTGGACGTGGACCCATTCCCAGAGTGGCAATGCTGAGCAAGGCTTACAAAGACCCTTAGGGGACCCCCCGGACTCACCCAGAAAAAAAGGGAGGTAAAGAGGACCTTGGGGAAGGCAGGAGGGAAAGGGAGCTAAGAGGGGGAGCACTGATAAGCACGAGGTAGTCCAACACACCCTGACACAGAAAGGAGGGAGCCATGTGCAACAAAAGGAAGAGAGAGAAAGAGAGAGAGAAAGAGAGAGAGAGACAGAGAGACAGAGAGAGACAGAGAGAGAGAGATTTATACTTTACACTTTACAAAGGAAAGCATGCTTGTATCTCATAGACAAAGAGGAAGGGAAAAGATGTAGCGCAATCTCCCACTTACGTTCATACAGAAAAGCTGTTAGACCAATGAACTAGCACAAAGCACCCAGGATGGACTGACAAGACAGTTGAGCTGGCAGAAAACCACAGCTAAAGATAATAAATCATAGATTGTCATGATATAAGGCCCATTTGACAACTGTATGAAATATCAGGCAGTATTCACAAGTACATACCAGTGGGTTCACACTTTTACAAACCCCATTTTTGAATACAGCCCTGCTATTATGACCAATAATTTTGATGCATGACTTATGACCACTCGTCTCCCAAAACAGTGTGAGGGTGACAGCTGTTGTCACATTGTGAAAGAAAAACTGCAAGTATGTACGCCGCTAGGAAAGCAGACATTTACAAGTCAGTAAGTAATAAGGCTCAGTAATAGGGCTCAACAATGAAACCATCTGATGATCCGTACTAGGTTGCCTGTGGTTAATTATAACCTACAAATGGAGGAGTAGAAAAAAGAGGGGCGGAGAGGAGATGGGAATAGAAGATGTACACTGGCTTATCGGTAGGAGTGTGACAGGGGCCTTGATCGTACCAGGGCTAAGTTTCTGTAAGACCTCAGTTAAAGCAGATCAGGCGAGGGAGGGGAGTAATAATCGCTAAGCTATTTGAGACCAGGGTCTAAGGCCACATACAGATCTACATTAGCCCTGCATTAAAAATGCAAACCAGCTC
Source organism: Etheostoma spectabile (assembly GCF_008692095.1). NCBI lineage: Eukaryota > Metazoa > Chordata > Actinopteri > Perciformes > Percidae > Etheostoma > Etheostoma spectabile. Next base: position 28,486,837 of record NC_045735.1, on the reverse strand, counting down.
ATTCATTTGAATGAGTCAGTTAAATGCATGGGCGTCTGGCAAAAAAGTTGAACCAGGCTCAACTTTTGCTACAGCGCTAAGTGATATCATCCGGCAAGATGCTGCGGTGGCCTGCGTTGTTTTAACGTTTTAAAAAGTTTGATTTCAGTTTGAATGCCCAAATGAGCATCAAACTAAAAGGAAGAATGATGAAATACAAAATCTGGCCATGATTACAAAATTCTGCTCTGCTTATGTGACCTTAAGCAAAATACTGAACTTTAATCAGCTCTTGGAAAAATGTACCTAAGAATTTTCTCTTTAGTTATCATATAAGTTTCTAAAATACTGACCAAAGAACATGTACAGAACTCAAGTTACATAAGTAACGCGATTTCTCATATAACCCATAATTGTTTTAAAAAAGAAACACAAAGAAATCAAGTTTTGTGCAGGAATTAGAAAAAGAAAAAAACGAAAGCAGCTATTACATTTATGTATGTGAGCATGGGTGGGTGTACAGTGAAGAGAGAAAAAACAAGCGCAGTGAAGAGAAGGGGGAGGAAGGGGGAGGCGGAGTGAAAAAAGCTAGAGGGTGCTCGCCTGGCACAATGAGTCCTACTTGTTAGCCAGTGACAGTGTCAGGGATCGTGACAGGGTCCAGACGCTAGACACCAGCTGCAGCGCCTCGTAAATAGACTGCTGTCTCGCAGGCACATTTGCACGGCAATGGTTGCTCACGCACACACGCACAGACACACACAGGCATGTGGGCACATGCATATACTATTGCAGGCACACAGACAGACACTGACTTATTGTCTCTCCCAAATCTTGTAAAAGGGACAGTGAACCTCTTTGTCTTGTGTCCTGTTAAAGCTCCCGTGAAGAGAAAATGTACTCCACACACAAAAACGCCAACAAATTTGCAACAAAAATAATTAAACATGTATTAGTAATTCAATGATATTTTCAATAAAATGAAACAGAACTAACGTTGTGTTCAGTCCATGTGTGGCTTGCTGGAACTACAAGACTAATCTTTCCCAGTACTTTTGCCTCAATGTAAACTTTGTGTGTGTGTGTGTGTGTGTGTGTGTGTGTGTGTGTGTGTGTGTGTGTGTGTGTGTGTGTGCGCGCGCTCCCTTTCCCTCCACGGTGATAATGAGGGGGGTAACAAACTACATCTGCCCTGTGGTGCGCGGAGAAAGAAAACGTGGAGGAGAAAAAGGGAAAAGTAGGAGAGAGTTGAAAGTTTAGGGCGAGAGGAGAGCCGAGCTGGACGGGAGGTGAAGGGGTTAAATGCGCGGGACTGATCCTGCTGAGCTAGTAGCAATACGTTAAAGTGCAAGGTTTCATTGCAGCAGATACAGAATGAAACTCCTTCCCATTAGTCACGCTAGTAACTGAAAAGACTCCTTGCACTGCTTAACCCTTACTGCGCCGCAAACAAACCACAGCAACAACACAGGTAAAGCCCCTGTAACAGCTTCTATGTTTGGGTGTAAATGCACATGCACAATGAGATTACAGTAATTATAGTGCAGTGACCAAGTGTGCATACGAATACTAATTTAACTTTCACTAACTTGATGCGTGAGGAGTGTATGTCTGAATTTGGACATAGAATTCAGATGGAGTAACCTTTGGTGGAGGGATTTTCTTCCACTCCCCCATCCTCTTCTTGAGCATGCATCCCACGCCGTGCTATAGTACACACGGTCTCTGAGGAGCTTAGGGAGGAGAAGACAAGCATACCCTTCCTCCACTTAGAGAAGGGCAGAATCATAATCATCATAATTATCGTCATCATCGTCATCACACTGTCTTAACCGAGACACGCCACAGTAAAGCATGTGGTGTAATGACAAAACAATGGAACAAAAAAAAAAACACGTAAACAAAACCAAAATGGGAGGACGTAAGGTGAATCGGGTCAAAATAAAGCAAAAAGCAAGTTGTACTGAGTTTTGTCTGTTATAGTTTTAATAGCACACTGGTTTTTATTGTTGTTTACACAAAGAAAATGGATACAAGCTGGCTTCATTTGAATGATTTCATCAGCTCACAACTATAATCTGGCAATATTCCCAAAAACTACAGAAACCCCTGGTTCAGAAAACCAAAAGTAATTGTAAAAGATAAAGGCTCCCTACGGATGTTCATACTGTCTACACAGTATATTAATGTAAACCGCTCTAAAACGCACACCGTACCCCTCTGGAGAAGACATATGTGTTGGCTCAGACCTCTCTCCAGCCCATTTGGTTTAGTGCTCCAGAAAAAAAGCCATTTGATTCTAATTAAATCAAAATGGAGCATGAAATGCCTGGTGATCAGCACACAAAACCTAGCTCTGGTTGTTTGTTTTCATTACAACAGGTCTGAAATGGCAAGACACAGACATCTCCACGTAAACTCAAAGAAGCCCTAAAAGCCCCATGAGGGCAGAGCAGGGAACAAGTAATATTGTTCCTGGCCAAACGCTCAGCAATAATAAAACAACAATTACCATTCATCATTCTCTCATTTCCCCTCTCATTACAACTCCAGTTACCATCAGCACCAGGTAACAAGAACATGTGGCATGCAGCCTAATGTGGTTTACAGAGATGAACAATGTATAGAAAGCATAAGGCCTGTATTGAGTTACACAATATAAAAAAGACTGCACTGGAAAGGTTTTCTATACCAGATACTGTATGTTTCAGGGACTACAAAGCATAAATGTCACATTGGTAGAATTAACAACTAAAATACAAATTAACAAATAAGAGGCTTGCAATATGTGGAAATTTCGGTTTCAGAAAGACACAGAAATGGTTGGATACAGACTGAATGGTGTTAGTTGGTTGGGGGGGTGGGGGTTGGAGTATCTGATGCTGTGTTGCATGACTTACATGTCTTGCTTGCACTAAAGCCAACTTTAATTATACACAAACATTTAAAGTCTGAAAGGTGCAATATATATTTTTTAAACTCTCAGCAACCAAACATTTCAATACTTTAATTGACAAGCTTCATTGCCAAGTTTATGTCAAAGTATTAAGCTGCTGCAACATGTTTCAACTCTTTTCATCTTTCTGTTTCTCACAAAATTTGAAAAAAAAAAAAAAAGAGTCATGAGGGCAAACAACAATTCAGAAATAAGTAAAAGGGTTTTTGTTCTTACTCCAGTCTTGTCACAGAGCCGCAGGGTGTTAAAGGAGCCCACGGCAAACACCTCTCCATCTGGAGCCCAGGACAAAGAGGTGACCGGGTAGTCGTGAGACGACGAGGAGTAAAGCAGACGACCAAAGCTGTCCCATACCTGTTGAGGGAGGACATGATTTCAAAAGGTAAAAAAAAAGCAAAACAATTTAACAAACCAACAAGACGTCTAATAGTACACTCAAACACTGCCCACCTTATATTTACAGTCTTCTCCACCTGACAGTATGACGTCATTGACTGAATTCCAGTCCACCTTCAGAACAACCCCATCATGAGCCTTCCACTAGAGAGAGACAGAGGGGGAGAGAGAGATCATTTTTATGTCAACACAACATATTGATGCTATCCATACATAGCGTCTCCCATTGGTTAAGGAGAAGTGCAAGACCTCCAATAAATCCCTTCACTTTTACTCAGTCCAAAAAAGAGATAACACACAAAGACGATCAGGATAAGCGCCACAGAGAGTAACATTTATTCTTGCACATAGTTACATGTTTATGAAATGTTTCATATGAGCCTAACTGAGAGTCAACTCTAAATTGTGTTAGAATGTAACAAAGTGCAGAAAGCGTGTCTCTAGCATTACCTTACTGTTCCTATCTTGTTCCTGTTTGCTCTACATGCTTACACTCCATTTTCTATTTTTTTTGTAGCCTACTTGCTCACTCCATGCACCCAAAGGAGAAGACACGTAAACACATTCACATGCGTGTTGTGCGCATCTGTGTCTGTGTAAGCCAGGCAATTTCCAAACCGTATTGAAACCCGGGTGGCTGACGCACATTAACCTATTCCGATTGAGCCTGCATAGGTTCAAGTTGCATCACTGGATGTGATGTGTGTGCTAGTGTCTGCATGTGTGGTAATAGCTGAGGGAGAGCAAAGGGTTGAGAAGGCGCACATTAAACCCTCCATTGTTTATCTTAGGTCCCAGGTGGTATTCGGCTTCAAGAAGAATAATAAATAAATGTATATACATGAACAAAAGAAATACTGGTGTGCAAGGCCCTTGGCAAAGCACCCTCCGTTAATGCAGAAGCACTCAAAGACATTTGGATCTATTGCATTTTTACTCATTTATAGCCTTTAAACTAGCCTGGAAATCCAATACGAAAGATTAAGGGTCTGGCATAGAGTAATGAAAGTTGCCCATCTTGAGGGGGCGGCATCAAGCGTGCATTTGAAAATCTAACTGCACACAATCGGATAACACTATGACCAATCACAACAGCACACGGGGTGATGTATCCAGAGCCCCATACGCTTAGCTACCAGCGGAGCTAACTG
>NC_045735.1:28481736-28482345 GCF_008692095.1 Etheostoma spectabile | reverse complement strand
ATTAAACTGTCGTCATCTGTTTAGCTCGCCTCTGGCCCACCTATATCAGATACACTGATGTGGTTGGTGCAGCTTGGCTATAAGGGTATAGTTAATGAGCAGCATTACTCAATACCAGAGTAACTCACAGAGCAAAGAACCTTTTAAGTAAACCTTTTAAGTTTAATTTACAAAGATCTTAAAAGAGGCAAAGGGCCCAGTGATGTCTGGTTGTTGGGCAGATCAAATTATAAGCAAAAACCACACGAGATAAAGGTATCAGGCAAAGATTTCGACAACGGAAAATAAACTCCCTATCAGATACTTCATAGGTGGCAAAGCAGATAATGAATGTAGCAGCAGAGCCCACAAACTCAGACAAACACAAAATACTAAGCAACACTGTAGCTACAATGTTACAGGTTACAAAAACAACTCCACTGGCTCCCCATCTCCCACCGGGTCACCTACAAAACCCTGGTCCTCACCTACAAAGCCCTCCACCATCTGGCACCTTCATAACTCACTGACCTCCTCTCCCCCTACCAACCCTCACGGTCCCTCAGAACCACCTCAGCCGGCCCCCTCTGCACCCCCAAGTCGAACCTCCGCAGTTTTGGGGACAGAGCC
>NC_045735.1:28479946-28481726 GCF_008692095.1 Etheostoma spectabile | reverse complement strand
CAGCTCCCAGGCTCTGGAACTCCCTTCCCCAAGAGATCTGCACCTCTGTCTATACTATAGTATTCAAAGTAATAAGTGATATTTTTATTGAATCAGATCAATCAGATTGGTCTATACTTATTACTAGGGCTGTAAGATATATCGACTCAATATTGTTATTGTAAGATATCAAAAGTGTTGCAATAAGTATGCAATATTTTGTTTATATAGTGGAGCGCTGCGTCCCGTCCGTTGGCTGTGTGGCTTAGCTGTGTTTGATTTAGAGCCCGCTTGAAAGGCTATGATGATCATGTTTCATTGGCCAGTGCACGGGGCCACTACGTAACAAACCCTATGTAGCGTACCATGAGTGTGCATATTTCAACAGAGTGACAGCGTAAGTGAAGAAATAGATAGAGACAACAAAAGAGAATGAATCAGAGAAGAGAAAGAAAAGTTGTGTCCTGTTCTCTTTATTTATTTTATACTGTCCAACCAGTAAAACACGTCCTGTTCTGCAGACATGGTCCTTATTTATATATTCATGTTGTACCAGTCCAATATGACAGTCGGTTGAAAATAAACCTTGTGTTGTAAGAAAACTTGTTTAGTTTGTTATGAATCTATTTTGACGTGTTTTCCTCGTAACTTTTGTAATTGTACATGTTTACAAATGTTGAAATAAATGTAAATATTGCAATGTTCATAACTGATATTGTAATATCACATTTTGTCAATATCGTGCAACCCTACTTATTACACAGTCATATATTGGAGTGTGTGTATTGTCGTTAATTCATTGATCCAATGGGATCTCCATGCTATAACGTTTCTTTGATTGATCTTGTTCATCACCGTAACCTTTGAGTGATTAACGGAGGTCGCTACAAGGTAATATTTCAAAACCATGGCATATTGAATCTAAAGTGAGCATTCATGAAAGTTTTTTTTTTTTTTTTTACTTTGTAAAAGAATAAATAAAGTTCATTGTACCTGTATGACTTTGGCGCTGGGTTGCAAAGGCTTGATGACTAGCTGTCTTCCTGATGTGTAGAGGATTCTGTCTGAGTCCGGACCCCAAGCCACAGAATACACGGGAGAACCTGGAAGAAGCAGGTATACCGAAGATGAAGAAAGATTGTTGATATTGAAGTTAATACCCAAACAAATATACCCTCTCCCGTCAGTGCTCCTTCAGATTTACCATCCCTCTTGCTCCCACTACCTTTCTCTTTATACTTCCATGGCCTTTCCCCTGTCCTGTCCACAAGCATGAATGGAAAAGTGCCTGAGCCACTTTATTTGTTTCCCCATTAACAGAGCCAGGGATGAACAGCTGATTTTGTTTTTCAGTGCACAGCAGAACAGACAGCTAGCGAAGCGTGAGGGGATATTTGCTGAATGTAAATGTGACAAAAAATGTATTGGATTAGAATAGCAAACTCCACCTTTAATTTAAAACCAAGAGCAATGGATTTGGCTTCCATGCATAGAGACTTTGACTCGTTCTTGATGTAATACTTAAAAGATGTAATATAAAAGTGTGTGTGTGTATGAATTTCTCCTCCTCTCTTTGACAAACTAGGAGTTGGTATGAACAATGGCTCGAGGGTACAGCAGTGCTAATGGTATCATATTCCCTCAGAGATCTCACCTCATTCCGCCTATGGAAACAGCACTTGCAGCCGCACTAGTTGAGAAAACCTGTCTAACCTCTACAGCAGAGGCACAAATGTGTGTGCTTACGTGCACGGGTTAGGTAAACTGTGTGTGTGTATGTGTGTGTGTGTGTGTGTGTGTG
>NC_045735.1:28478511-28479936 GCF_008692095.1 Etheostoma spectabile | reverse complement strand
GTGTGTGTGTGTGTGTGTGTGTGGGTGTGTGTGTGTGTATGAGTTGGGTTGTGGCTATGCGCGTGTGGAGGAGAGAGGGCCTGACATTTAACCCCACTCCAGGTGCATGTGGTTTCTCACAAATGCCAAATGGTCACATGATCTAAATCTGACGAAGGCGATGGTTGGTTTGAGGCAAGTTACTCTCTCCTTCCTCTTGCTCACTCATTTCCAACCTCTTCCTACAGCTCTCTCTCTCGCTCTTAAAATGGGTCATAGTACCCAAGAAGAACAGCCTGCTCCTGTAGTGAGTGAGTGAGTGAGTGAGCGAGTGAGTGAGTGTGTGTTTGTGTGGAGTTCTGAAGAGAACCAACACCTGCAGTGATCTGAGTGCCATGATGTGGATGGTGTGTGTCTGTGGCAATGCTACTATATGCAGGTGTTCGACAAATCTGTAGGTCTGTTGAGCAGCCCACCGCCCGGCAGCTCATTCTCCAAACATCCAGCGTAGGAAAAATGTTCCTAAATACTGGGGCTGAATTGCTGATCTCCTGCCAGGTTTTCCACAGCACCCGTCATTCAACAGGAGTGTGCCATCCATTTCCCCAGAAGCCCAGAAGCCCCCCCCCCCCACCTTTTCTGTCCCACAACTGAGAAAAACTGCACGATGAATCAATTAATAAGTAAGTAAGACATCTGTAATGTTAATGACGGATAGAGAAATGTATCATTATGAGTCTTTTTTATAGCTTTTAATAAAACTCCACTCCTATAAAGCTTTGAAACTTTATGGCAATAAAAAACATAGACCTCTGCTTTTGGTTGTACCGAGCACAATTACATTCTAATAGCCCACTGAAACACACCATACACATGTTCACACAATCGCAAATCTGAGGAGAGAAAAAAAACATTTCTACCTTGATTGTCATTTTTAATTGTTATAGCTTGAGGAAAAAGGCAGCTTCAACACAAAAGCAAATCTTGCAGATCGCTCAGCCTATGGATGTGAGGTGCATGCTCATGAATGACTTGCCCACACATAGACTTTCATAATGAAAGAATATTATCAATACAAAATGTTGAATTGAATTCTGAAGAATAAAACCATACAACATATAAGGTGTGGCTATTAATTTGCCATCAGGGACCACATGTACTAAGAGCAAACTTACAAGAATCATCTACAGGGGTGGTTATTCTGAGTCTGGTATCAAACAGGAGCAAGATGAGGGGGTGAACTTGTGTCTAAAAGCATTAGGAGAAGGAGGAGGCTCCCCTGATACACATAAATGAAACTGAAGTTCTGCGTGCCTGGTGCTCGCGATCAGGTCTCTGCTTCTTGCTCTTTTTCTCTGTCACAAGTGGCACTCTTTGAGCCAGAAGGTCCAAAAACAATCAGTACTATATGTGTGTGTATGTGTGTATGTGTGTGTGTGTGTGTGT
>NC_045735.1:28444227-28478501 GCF_008692095.1 Etheostoma spectabile | reverse complement strand
GTGTGTGTGTGTGTGTGTGTGTGTGTGTGCGTGCGCGTGAGTGCGTGAGTGAGAGAGATGGAGAGGGTGTAATTGGTGTCGGACTCGGTATGTTGTGTTGTGTTTACTAAATGTCTGCAGCTGGTTGGTTGGAGACTGGCTCCACATGGCTTCTGTTGCTGCCTGGCAGCTGTTGGATGGATGTGACCTGCTTCAAACTACCGGTCTTTCTCACACTGGCATTCATATGATATAAATCAAGATTTATCTATCAACTCCCATATTGTTTACCCTAATTTGACTATTCAGTCTTTCAAGTATTTAGGGAAATAATTAGGAATTAGCAGCCATTATTGTGACAACACAGTGTAGGGGATGCATGCATAACAAATGAATGTGCTCTGCTTTGTTGATTTTTGGGTGAGTGATCATATTACAATAACAGTGTAACACATTTGTGGCTTCAAATCAGGGAAGGGGTCTTTTAGCCTTACCTTGGCTGGCTAGTGTTGAACGTAGCATCCCACTTTTTGACCAGATCTTGATCTGCCCATCTTCTCCAGCTAAGGATTAGACAAACAGATGGAATGGATATATAGTTGTTGTTTTTATTTAAATCCACACAATGAATAGTTATAGTTTAAATTCTATAGCAGGCTAATTAAACAAGTGTTAAGTGGCAATGAAAATATGTATGGCCCTGTCATCTTTACCTGTAATAAGAGCAGTCCCATCATAGTTCCATCTTCCAGCCAAAACAGCTCCCTTGTGTGCTTCAACACTCTTCTCAATGCGTCCTAACTTAGAGGTCAGGTGGAACTTCCCTGTAAAGAGACAAAAAGAGGCTTACTGCATGGCAAATCCACACTCAGGCCTGATCTGGGTGTTTACAGTCTCTAATTCAGCAACACTACTGTCTGCTGTAATTCTCTGGCTACTACGAGGATGTCTTCTACAGAGACAATGGTTTCATAACTTTCAAGTCTGACTTTTTCAGGTTGCCTGCATGAGGCCAATCCAGAACACCAGTGAGGGGAAAAAAAGTGTTTCCGATGGTTGAATTAAGGCAATTTGACATTTGCTAGACACAAAGGGTGATCAGGCATGGCGACAGTTATTGAAGACGCTAGCCTAATATATACTTTGTGGCAGTGTGTATTAAAGAATTCTGAATGTTCTATGTAATTTCTGGTGGCCTAAAACTGCAAATCAGCATGCTGCTGCTCTCTTCCATTTCTAAATTTGGATGTTACTGGTCCAGCAGGTAGTGAGTATGACAGGCCTGTACAGCTGCACTGAAAAGCTTTTTCCAACAAAAAAACACAACTTCTGAATATAAATTCAAAATTCTATTTTTTATTTACATATGCACTCACATCAACAGTCCTCACCTGTGCATCCAAACGTGTGTGCAGTGCTTTTGTGTCACGATTTGTTTGTTAGCTTGTTATCTGGCACATGCTTACTATGATAACTTTTAAAGAAAACGTATCAACCGTTTGCTATTTTCCTTCTATTTATATATGGTTTGTTGAGAAATTCCAGATGATACATCTGTGTGAAATCTATTATGACGCCGAATTGTAGTCCTACAGGGTAAAAGTGAATGAGACTGACGCACTGTTGTTCCAAACAGAAGGCCGCATAAAATCCTTCAAGCTTAATTTGGTCCGCTTTGGGACAAGTCTGCTTCCATTCCACACAATATACTTTCTGACAGAATGCCAAATGCCAAGCATCTAAGCTATGCAATTATACTTCGCCAAAGGGGACATATTATGCTTCCCAAAATAATAAAGTACAGTTATTAATTTGGTGCTGAGAATATTATTATATTTCATAATTATTAGATTAGAATTTTAGCTTTCAAAAGCAGGGACAAAAAATACCACCATAAAATATTACATAAACCCCTATTTTTCACACAGAAAAAGGTCAGACTGCAATAACCCCAACTACAAAACTAAATTAATATTATGGCATGGGAAAGGGAGGCTGACTAATCAAATAAAGTTAAGAAAAGCCACATTGTTAATACAGAGTCCTCCCACCCAATTAAACCCCGGCTGCTTCTTTTCAGCTAGGCCAATTTCATACAGATCTCTTAAAAAATGTTAAATATCCTGTACATAATCCCAACATAAAAGTAGTTGACATCTTTCAGTGCACACAAAAGTTAGAAAAAATAAAACTGTGTCATTGTTTGGTTTTCAATGAAAAACCAAAAACGTACTGAAAAAGAATAACGATAGAAATACTATTTGTTTAACTGTAACAAGGCAGAAAGCAGAAGAATGTTGCAAAAGTGAATTGTAACAGAGTTTTCACTACTCTCTAGTCTGCCAGAGAAAATTGCTGCTTCAGTTTGTGGGTGTGTTTATGCAACCCTACACTGCCATTAGTGTTGTGACCACATATTGCCTGCCATAAAAGTAGATCCATATTATGTGTGATTATATCTAATATAGGCCGAAGAGGAGAAACAAGAGGCCATGTGGATGCACGTCACACAGACTCTGTCGCCAAGTTTAGTATTAAAAATATACAGATGCAAAACAAAAATCCACCTTTAGTGATTTGATGATGAACACTAGAACAGAGAAATATTTACTCCTTACTGTCATATTGCAATCTTGTTCCTGAAGTTAAAATTCAGTCAAAATTGTAAACTACGATGAAAACCTCCTGAGCCTAATTCTTCTGATGTCATCCTTGTCCGTATAAAAACCAGGCTGACTGAAAAAGACCTGAGGCTATTGAAAACTCTTCTACCATTTATTCTATTTAGTAAGTTCAGTTAGCATTTGATAAATGTGATTCTACATCAGCATAATGTTGTCTAACTCCTTTTCCTTCCCTGTATAGGTATGACTTAAAACAATCACTGATCCGTGTCATTTGTGTGTAAACTCAGAAACAAAGACCTATATCCCACTGGCAAGATTTTAGGGAATAAAGAGACTTGCCATCAGTGCTGGTGAGGACAAAAATCTCAGTCTGATTCTGTTTCTTGCCACCAACAGTCTTGGGGAACCAGTGTAGGTCAATGGGGTACACCTCCTCTGGCAGTTTGACAACCAGACTGGTCTCACTGGTCAGCAGGTTCCACTTGAGGATCTGGTGGTCCTCACTACATGAGTACAACTCATCTGCTGTGGTCCAGCCAACACAACTCACAAGTTCCTTATGTGATCTGCTGTTAAGGAAAGTGATCTAGGTAAGTTATTATTAGTGTGTATTTTAATTGATCATGTGAAATGCCATGGAAGCTTCTGCAATAAATTGTGTCTTCTGAGAAAAATGAACAGATTCTAGACTTGGTATATGTTAGGAAGTAACGCTATACTACTACTTCTAGTGGTGCTAATAATAATGGCAAAAATAGCAACGTTTTTACATTTGTGTTGCATAATAAATACTCGATTTGTACAGAAACACAAGTGTAAGGGTATATAGCTAACGTCATCATAAAAAGGATATGTTTGGGTTCCTGTAGCAGCGATGTTTTCAATCTCATGGTGGATGTTTGCTGTGTTGAACACTGAACAAATAACACAAGACATTTTCAGTTAGTGGCAGTAACTCACATTAACGCTCTTTATATCACACCAATGTCTAACCAACCCACAGAAAGAAACAATATATAAGACTAAATAAAAACTATGAACCATACCCTGTAGGTTAGGCGACTCAGTTGTTGTCATGCTCTGGTAGCTGTAACGGTGACTAAAACAAGCGTCTGCAGTTGCTACGGCACCACCGTTGCTAACGTGAATCCTGAGATGTCCCCGAGCCTTCCCTGCAACTTGAATGCTAAAGTTAACTTGGTTTTCAGGTTAAAACACACATCCTTCTGTTGTTACCGACTTTATTTTAGGAAAACTCCAGATGCATAAATAGTCAATACAGTACAGTGCAATTCTATCCATCACGAATCAGTCATTTCTTGCTAACGTTATCATGGCTAACCTCTGGTAGCCATGTAATCTGGGTCATAGGAAGCTGAAAACGCAAGTTATCGCGAGAGTTGCACGTATCGCTTCCTTCTTCGAAAACGGATTACTTTGAATTATTTAAAAGTACAAATGACAAATGTTGAATAAATGTATGTAGTATGACTTATTGAAAACGAATTCACTAACATTAATAGTTGAGCCATCGAACAATATTTCCTGAAACGTTAACTATTCCTCCGGGCGGAGCTTCGTTCTACTGTAACTAGGCAACCGTTTGAAGACGTAGAGACAGGCTTTGAATCTGAAAATAATCTTACATGATTATAACATTGTAAAAATATACGTTTTGTTACTTTTCTGCGTTTTCTCGTCTGATTATCTGTGTCATATGGTTATTGTTTGTGTGGAGCTAGAGTGAGGCGGAGTTGGCTTCGTCCCCTTTTTTGAATTTTGTGTTTTTTTTCCCTTGCCCTTTGAACGTACCATGGTGCCTTGCGTCAGTTTGTAACGAATTTGGTTCGACAGCACAGTTTAGGCGCCATTTACAAGTTGGAGTTTTCAGGTAGGAGAGCGACTCGGAATGACACTGGGCTACATTTTGTGGATTATATTTGTCAAATTTTGGATTAACGAATACTTTTCGAAATCGTGTTTTAGGTCAGAAAGGAAGACTCTTAACAGACCGTGCATATATTGTGGGAGGTGCACTCCAACATTTTAGCTGTGAGTAAAATAGCTAATGACTGGGTTCCGTCTATTTGCTGAAGTGCAGAACGTTAACGTTAGTTTCAAACCAGACTTAACATTAACAACACGTTAACTTGAGTTTTTAACATTAGCTACAGTGGAATACGTAGCTACTGATCAACGTTAACAATACACTGGAGTTTCACATGAGTTGATCACTTGTTTGCCTTGTATTAAATTTAACGCAAAATGTGCCTCTTAGTTGACACACACCCCTAACAGTAACTTGTAACGTTAACTTCTACGAGTGTCCAAGGTAATGTTAAGGTTGCAGATGGCTGCTAAACCTTAAGCTAAAATACCTTTTGTGTGGTTAGCGTCAACTAATTGAGCTTTAGTCAACGTTATTCGGGCAAATGCTGTTAAGCAACCCTTTCAATTCCAGTAACGTTACCTTGTTACGTTACGGATCCACAACGCAGATATCTCTGCTAGTCAAAGTTAGCCAATAACTTACGTTACCTTTGCTGCGTTATTTAATATCACATAGCTAGCTAGCTAGTTAGCTAACGTTACAGCTGGAACTTAGCTAGTAAGGTGAAAACATCGCAGTAACGTGGCAAAGTTAACTCTAACGTTACGTGTTTTTTTTCTTTTCTTATCAAGCTGGCGTTTATCGGTTACGTTACTTTAGCAGATGTAGCTATAGTTATAACTTCATCGTTACGTTAACGTTACATTCGTTCTCTGACTGTCCTTTCCAATAATTGACGTTAGCTGTGGGGCTTAAAGTTAATATTGAGACCTCGTTCAATATAGGACGTTGTCTTTGCCATAGGCCAGAGAGCCTGTTTAGCTGCGTCTATTCAGTAGTAACCCTACAACATAGACCGGCCTAAGAGCTATGGGGAGATAATTTAACTTTTTGCATATGAGCCAAATTTGTTTTCCAGTTAGCGTTAGCTACGTTAACAGTTTTCCCATCATTGCAAGGGTCATTAACCGTCCAACTTTGTGACGCGCAAAAAATACCGTTAACTCGATGCAGAGGGGTACTAAAAAGACTCTGTCACAGGAGGAGGCCATTCATTTTTTACTGTTGTTTAGGTTTGGTGTTCGAATAGCATCTAATTTGCTACAATCATGACGCAGACCGAGAGCTTTTTTTAATAACTCACTGTTCGGGCCACAAACTAAAAAGCTATTAATGTTATTACTTTATCTATTGTTGTTATTAAACAACAACTATGTTTTCATATGAAGAAGAAAAAAGCGGTTAGATGGGCGGCAGTGGGATCTGACTGGTAATGATTAAAGCCTGACAACGGTAGCTGCGTGTGACCGATTAAAAGTGGAGTTAGGAGATTGACAGGCACAAAAACCACTCATGGCTATTTCGTTTTACCAATGACCCCTTCAGATTTCAAATAATGCCATCTAAAACTGCAAAGAGCTCAACTGCCTCCACCAAGTCAAGAGGGAAAGGGTCGCAGCCTCGGGATGACTCCGAAGACGAGCTGGATGTACCCCCTCAAGAAACCAACTCCAATGGCCAAGAGGAGGCACCGCCGACAACTGGCAAGTAACAAAGGGTGTTTTGGTGTCTGTGAATCTAAATAAGTTGTGTTCACTCAATTGCGTTGCGTGTATAGCCGTACTGGTAGTGGCCAATTGCCACAGCTGTGAAGCTCCTTTTTCTTATTTAAATCTCAACACGAACCTAGTAAGAATGGCTGAAATATTTTTTTCTCAAGTGTCAGTCATCAATAAATGTCTTATGATTTTTGCGATGATTTTGATATCGTCGAGTGTACTTCTTCCCGGGATCTTCTCAGCAAACGAGGTAATTTATTTCGGATAATGAAGTGTTTTATGTAGTAGATCAAAGAGTGTTTTACGTTATTCTTATAACTTAATAATTTGTAGATTGTATACTTATACGCGAAACTTACGAAGCACTTTGGTATTGAGTGATGTTTGTATTCTTTAGAAGAGTGATTGTCTGGCTGCAAGAATTTAATTTACAAACACCGACCCCTTAGCTTGTTTATGCTTGTGTGAGCACAATAGATTTTGGACAGGTCGCTGTGGCTTGGTGTGATGGCAACACAATCGGTTTAACGTTATACATTATTATCACAAAACGAGATTTCCCCCGTCTGCGTTTTGAGTGCAGTTCAGCATGAGTGAAAATGTGACGTTGATGATCGAAATTTGCACTTCAGTTATTTATCACGACGAAATGAGTGTGGCGCATCTACTCACGTATCAACGCTTCTCATGGAGAGCGTTTGTATCATAATGTGCGTTTGTTCATAAGCGGCCATGGTCTTTTTCTCTTTTGGGTTGGCTCTTGTTTTCGGAACAAAGAAAAATAACGCCTGTCAACTTTCTCTGGAGTCGTTGTTTGACTGCTGTTGTAACTTGCTGCCTGTGTTTTGTTTGTTTTTTTTCTCCCCTCTACCCCTCCCCCATGCACCACTGTCCCCCACCTGAAACGGCTCGCACAGAGGAATAAAAGTTGCACTTTTTTCTGTGCCACAGATCCGTCTCACGGGGAAGCTGCCGAGGCGGTTGATAATCGAAGTTTGGAGGAGATTCTCGGTAGCATCCCTCCACCCCCGCCCCCAGCAATGACCAATGAACCGGGCGCTCCTCGTCTGATGATAACACATTTAGTTAATCGTAATTTTAAATCTTATGCAGGCGAGCAGATTCTGGGGCCTTTTCACAAGGTACAACCAAACATGGTTACAAATGTCAACTCTGTGTGGGAAATACTTTGTTAATATGTTGTGTTAAGCTCACAGATTTACCATCATATTTAGTGTTTATCGATTTTATTTTGTCTTTAATGTCACATTATGCAACTGTACATGCTGCCTTGTGTAGTGGTAGACTCTAAAAGTACAACATAATTAATGATACTACATTATAACATTGAGTTAAAAAAATCCTATAAAAAAGCCACACTCCATTTTGATTTAGTAAGTGTGTAATAAATGGGGGGTTTGATATAGGGATGTGCTTACATTTCTCATAAATTATGACTTTCCTTAAACTTTGTCTTTTCACCTTTTTCTGCTCCTCATTGCTCTGCAAATATAAGCATATTAAAGTAAATCTTAACAACATGTAATACATTTACTATCATAATCTTACTATGCGTAAATGTTATTTAGCTTGTAATGTTATGACATTTACAATATTTGTTTGTGGATGCAGTATATTTTTATATAATTGATTTACTTCTTTTTTTTTAAACATTTTTCTTCTCTCACCCTTCTCTCAGCGCTTTTCGTGCATCATTGGTCCAAATGGGAGCGGGAAGTCCAATGTGATAGATTCAATGCTGTTTGTGTTTGGATACAGAGCACAAAAGATTAGATCGAAAAAGCTCTCAGTTCTGATTCACAGCTCTGATAAACATAAGGATGTGCAAAGCTGTACTGTGGAGGTGCATTTTCAAAAGATTATTGATAAGGTATATATCTCTGTCACACAGATGCACATTACACTCACTCTGGCCTCTCCTAAATTTATAATTACACAGTCCGAATTAAAAGTGGTGATTAAAAATAATTTTCTACTGGCCAGATATTTTTCTTGAATTTTAAATATTTTTTCTTCTGTGCTCATGAGATAATATTGCAACAAAAAGATCACACTAGTGACTAAACACAGACTCAAAGCAGTCATGAAAGTTCCAACTAACGCCCACACATGCCAGAGTCAATTCATAATGGGCTAGAATTAATTCCACTAATTTTGAACAAATTTTAAATGTGCCATTTAGTGACTAGGTTCTACTCATTTGATAGTACTGTAAAAAGTCAAAATAAAAGTAGTGTTTTAATTGAGACAAATTTTCATTGTTTTGTAGGAGTTCACAAATTACTCTGATAACTGAATAATATAAACTAAATATAAAGACTTAGGGTTAAATGTGTTTCTATGTTTGATTTGTCACAGGGGGTGTAAGTTTGGCCTTGACCATTGTTAAATATTTCTATTTTCTTTCTGTAAGGTCCAGGAGTTCAAAGTAAATTAAAATATAGTTGTTACACTTTACTCACAATACAATGCAGCCTTACAATCTGCCATTTCTGTAACTTTTTTTGTTTGTTAATGAAGTGGTGTAGACAACTTAGATTATTAGACTGGTTTTTAAAATTAATGCTTAGGCACATTGCCTACCATTTTTTACAATGCATTTATAATCTCATCATTTTATCTAACATATTTTAAATTGTGTAAATTTAACATGATAGAATACACTCCAATACAACTCTTGATGTGGTTCATTTACATGTTAGTGTAGCTGGCCTAGATCGGTTGTGTACTTTTAAACAATCCTTTTTCTTAATTGTTTGAAATGTGCAGTGTTTTGCTCTAACCACTCCCAGTGGATTTGTCAGTATTGTCATTTGATGTGTAGAGCTGTTTTAGAGTTTCTCCTGAACTGTTCTGCACTAAGCTGCTCTGTGTCTTCTGCCCCTCCCCCCTCTGAGCCAGGAAGGAGATGACTACGAAGTCATCCCCAACAGCAAGTTCTATGTTGCCAGGACTGCCAACAAAGACAATTCCTCAGCCTACCATATCAATGCCAAGAAAGCCACATTCAAAGAAGTGGGGGCTTTACTCCGAAGCCATGGTATTGACCTAGACCACAACAGATTTCTGATCTTACAGGTAATTGTAATTTTTTGATGTAGTTTCCTTTTCCACTTCTAACCCTGCTTTTTTATTTTTATTTTTATATATATATATATATATATATATAAATCCCTGCTGTGGCCATCAAATTCCGTCAGAGATTTCCTGCTCTTCGCTCTCTGCCCATTTCCCAGTCCTCTTGAGTCAAATGTTTCATGGCTACCTTAAAGCCATGTTTGCCTGTGGGAATAACCTGTTGCACTGGAATTGGATAAAAAAGGAGAGGATATGCCCTCAACCAGCCCTTAGACTGCTATAGCAGCGCATCATGGTTTGAAACAATGTGGAAAAGGTGCGAACCATTATTTGCTGCTTTAGAATTTTAAGGAAAAAAATACAATTTTACCCATACATGGACCTGGATGTGAGTGGCTGTAGTTGAACAACAAACTCTGATTTTGTTGTGAGAAACTTAGTTTTATGGAGTTGACCCTCCAGTGGGGACAGGTTGACCTCCCGTTCCCATGTACCTGCCACGCTTTAGCAGCACGTAAATATTGGCGTGTGAGAATAGACCCCAACCCCAATATTAGCAGTGCTGCTTCAGGGTGGCTGGATCAAACACCCTCCATAACCATGGCTTTAATATTGGTTCAACATTTTAATTTTATTTTTTTACCTTCACTGTGAATGTAATGCTTATTTATATTTTCAAATATTTTTTCCCCTGTACACATTTTTTTTAAATATGTTTTTTTATTTTTTAGCATTGTGCTGCACACAGTTTGCACCAGTTCACTAGTTACACTACCCATTCTGACTGTGTTACCTAACCACTATTATGGATTCACCCATGGCTTTATGGGGTGATGACAGGTCAGAGCAAAACAAATTGTGTGTGTGTGTGTGTGTGTGTGTGTGTGTGTGGGGTGGTGTTTTTGTGGGTTGTTGGGTGTGTGTGTGTTGGTGTGGTGTGTGGGTGTGGTGTGTGTGTGTGTGTGGTGTGTGTGTGTGTGTGTGTGTGTGTGTGTGTGTGTGTGTGTGTGTGTGTTTTGTATGGGAAGAGGCCTTAGCTTCTTTCCAACGTCACATTTCCAGGCTTCTAGCTAAGGGGAAGCTGTCTATTTTGTGCATCGGTTAGAGCAGAGAATGATGTGGGATCTCCCCTACCTCTACTGACTTCTCCTTTCTTTCTACATTCAAGTAATATGTGAGCTGCCTTGTCCCAACATATAAATGAAACATACATTTGGACTTAGATCTATATCTGCTGTTAACTTGTGTTTAACATGACATTTATTTTGTAGGAATATTGTTACTCTGAGCCATCCTACCTCAATAAATAAAAAATTAACACATGTTCAGACAAATACAAATTATACTGGAGAGTTCTACCTTGGGGCCAAGTAGTATACAAGTGCAGTCTTTAAACTTTACACAATCAAAGCATCAAAAGCATTTATTTTGAATTAATTTAGATAATTATCATTTTAAGACCAGCTGTATAATGGCCAGTGATTGTTGATGGGATAGTGACTTCAAGTGTTCTGAAGTCTGTTCAACAGGTCTGTGATAACACTATCCACTCAATCATAACTATCATTTTTGAAGAATTAGTGCTTTAATTTAATACTATTATTTTTGTTTAGAATTGATTTAACGGTTTGTTTAGTGTAACTCTGGTGGTTATTCTCACATTTTCTGAGTGGGAAAAGCCATTACAATCTGAAAGGGAACCTCTATAAATATGTATTTTGTGTACACTGGACATGACTTTGTGTGTGTGTGGCAGATCAGCTTTATTTTTTTAGAGTTTATACTAGAGTTTTAGAGTTAAAAATAATTGAGCGCATATCTTAATTAAGTGGATAATTTTTTTAAATTTTGTTTTATGAGAACTTTTAGCAATGTTTTCAGTGAATGATTGCATGCATGTCTTTGTCCATGTGTTGTTCTGGACTGCACTTAGGGTGAGGTGGAGCAGATTGCCATGATGAAGCCTAAAGGCCAAACGGAGCATGATGAGGGCATGTTGGAGTACATGGAGGACATTATAGGCTCCTGTCGCCTCAAGGAGCCCATCCTAACCCTGGCCCGCCGCATTGAGCTACTCAATGAGCAGAGGGGAGAGAAGGTGACAAACATTTATACACTTTCTGCTCATACAGTTGTAAGCTAACCAGCTTGCCTTTCTGTTAATTTGCAGAGCATTTATACAGTAGAGGTTAGAGTTTGAAGAGGCTTTTTTTGTATGTCCAATGCTTGTATTTGGAAACTTGAAAATAATAAATTTTTATATTAAGACTACAAGATAAGTAGTCTTACTACTATATAGTAAGACTGTAAGATAAGTTGGTACTCGACTGGGCCAACTGCGCAGACATGATTCAGGGTTTTTCATAGAAAAGATTTTGTACACACCTTTACTTCAGAAGATCTTAGTATGTTGACACATTTCATTTCTTTTTTTTTATTTTATTGTACTATATAAGCAAGATGATACCGGGGGGATTAGAAACAATTAATACATTCCATTGTAGTTTTAATTCAAATGTTATGTTGGACAGAATGATGTAAATGCTGTAAAACATTTATTTTAACTAGTCACTAATGCATATAACTTATGTCTAGAAATGTTATTAAAGTTACTGCAATATGTTCACTGCCCTAGCTAAACCGGGTAAAGCTAGTGGAAAAGGAGAAGAATGCTTTGGAGGGAGAAAAGAATAAAGCTGTGCAGTTCCTCACCCTGGAGAATGAGATCTTCAAGCACAACAGTCAGCTCTACCAATATAATATGTGAGTGCACCAGCACCATCTCTGGTCTGTACAAGACAAATTAAACAACATAATCTCATTACATTTCAAAGTAGACACAATAGTAGCACAGAAAAGAGAGAATGCACTGAAGAAATTGCAATGTAATACTCTGTATTTCTAAACCTAACAGGTGCAGCGTGACCCTTCTCTAGTGTCAGATGCTAATATCTTTGTTTTATGTTTAAAACATTGAACATTTACCTCACTCTGGTTTTTCCTGATATCTCATTGCCATTAGTCATAATCTGCAGAAGCGTGTGGTTGATAAAGGACAGGAGAAGCAGAAGATCTTGGAGGACACCAAGGAACTCACTGAGAAAAATGAAAAGATATCACAGGAAACAGAGAAAATGAACCAAGAGCTCAAAAATGTGGAGAAGTAAGGCATTTTTTTTGTCCTCCCACCCCCGACTAGCTAATGTAACATGCTTAGATTACAAACTTTTTTTAGAAGGTTACTGTTTTTTTTTCTACACAATTTTGTGGTTGTCAGTGCCTCTCTTACCCTAAACTGATTTTTGTTTAGAGGCAAAGTTCTAGGTCAGGTAGATCTGTAATTTGTATGTACTAAAATTTGATAGTTTTACACAAGTTTGCTAAAAAGTGTAGAAAAGTCTTGTTCGCTTGCAAAAAAAATAAAACTGTATAAACTTGATGTTCTAACCTGCCAGAAGTTTATACATGTTTTGCTTTGATCGATTTTTTTTTTTTTTTTTAAACCGACAAAACTGGCTGAGCTTTACTATAAAAAGTTTACTGTGTGGGGCCTATCATTATTTGAGATGTACACATTGTTTTGCATATTTTGTTGTATTTGTATATTTTCATTTTTTTTTCTGTTAAGTTGATTTTTTTTATTTTTTTTTATTTTTTTTTTCCATGATTGACTTGAGTGTACTCAGTGTAAATGCGGTTCCTTCACCAGAAAGCAAAATAAGCTCAACAAGTACATTGAGACACAGAAAGAGAAGTTCACCCAGCTGGACCTGCAGGATGTTGAAGTCCGTGAGAAGATTAAACACTCCAAGAGCAAGAACAAGAAACTGCAAAAGCAACTGGAAAAAGACAAAGAAAAGGTGCGTAGGCCTTCAAATTGTGGTCCACTATTAAACATTGTTCATTTACTTCATTTAATTCGGTGTCACTGTGTGCTACTCTGCAGTACTTGTGCTTATTTCACTCCCACACTATCACAGTAGGCATTCTCACGTGTTTAGAGGCCACAGGTCACATAATTTGTCAGGACAGCATTATTGTTGCAATTTTCCCAAAAATGTACAATCTATATCCATTAACAAATACAGGATTGCACTAAGTCAAGACAAGCTAGCACCAGTGGTATGACACTCTAGTGTTACTCTGTTTATTTTGTCCCGTGGCCAAGAAAGAAACATGGGCACTAAAAATACAATTTCCGTTGCTTATAAGAAAACACAAGGGTTGTTGTTTTGAGGGCTAGGGAACAACATTTGTCAAGGCTTTAAAAAAAAAAAAAAAAGTTCAAGAACATTTTGTAACATTTGTTTAGTTTGAATTAAATTTACTAGAATCATTTATTTCACAGGTTCATGTTTTACACACAACACGGCACCGTTTTTGTTTCCTAAGTATGGTTCATTTCATTATGTTTATGTTACAGATACATCTGATACATATCGTAGAAATAAATCATTTTAAAACGTTAGTGGGTATTTCTTTGTAGAAAAATTCAAACAATATAAATTTGTGTCAAAAATGTAACTGTTGGTGTAGCTTTATAAACAAAAGGCCTGGCTGCTGGAAGAGTTATAGTTTCCAAAGAAATGTAACTTGACACCATTCTGCATGATAGCTACAGCTACACAAAGCAAGCCTAAGAGTGAAATTGGCGTTCACACAAAGAAAAGTGAATGTTGCTAACAGATATCGGTCTTGGACATGATGCCCTATGTGACCAAAAAGTAATAGTCTCAGTTGCAAAAGTGTGTATAGAATTTGGTTTAATTGTTCATTGATTTTTTTCCCTTGGACAATGAAAAATCTGTGTATCAATTCTAGATGAATTGACATTATGCTTGAAAAAAAAAAGTAAATCCTGTATAAAATTGTAAATCTAATTGAATGACAGAAAGGGCTATTTTCTTTTCCAAAAACTAGCCACTAGGGGGCTGTGTAGTAACACACTAGTAGTTAGTGTGTGCCTATTGATAGACCTCATGCTCTGTTTCACTATTAATGATGTTCCTGTTTCCTAGACTGTTTCCCTAACTTGCACACTTACTGAAATATTTTTCCACACAAAAGCAGAGTCAAACGTTTCCTCATAACTGTAGGTATAGCTTCCCATCTCCCTCTCAGCTCTAAAACTCTATCTGTTCCACCTACAATGGCTGTGCTCTGGAAACGTGTTGGTCAGAGCGGGAGCTGGGCAGAGGCAGGCAGACCTCTGGGGAGCAGTGTTCTGCTGTGTGGTAGTCAACTATGGCCTGGCTTGTGTAACACTCCCAGCAGCCACATTCACATTTCACCCGCAGTTAACCCTACAAAACATAGACTATATACAAACACAGCACTCCTTGCCTTGTTTCAGCCCTGCCAAGCAACTGACTGTTGTGCCAGTCTTAACCAGGACTTGCTCAGTGCTGAATGTGTGTTTAGAGTTGATTACAGTTGTGTATTCTGGCCTGCTTCTGAATGTTTTGCCTGTAACTAGCACTGGCAGAAAGCTCATTCAGTTAATTTACTTTATACCTCTTGTCTCCTAAAGTCTCCACTGATCCCTTAATCTCATCATCTAATTTAAGAGGTAAAGGGCTCTTACTCTGTGTTTGGTTGAGGTGTGCAATGATGAATTATGTCCTCAAGTTGAACCTGGACAGGTGTATCCACTGTTGCATAGAATCCAGACTCGGACACATCTCATCTGTTTTTGTATGTTCTCCTGTCTGGCTCATCTTTCAGCTGGAGCAAGTGCGCGGTGTACCTGCCAGCAGTGAAAAGGCCATCTCTGAGGCAACAGCTTGCAAGGAAGAGCTGGAGAAGTTGAAGGTGAAAGAAGAGAAAAAACTTGAGGAGGTGATGGAGAGTCTGAAGGAAGAGACCAGCGGCTTGCAGCAGGACAAAGAGGTGTGTGTGTGTGCGCGTGCGTGTGTGTAGAGCTTGGTGTTAGTTTTTTTGCATACTTTGTTTGTGTAGATTTTTTATTTTTATTTTTGCATTGTTTTCTGTAAAGTCTCTTTGTCTTCCAACCTTACCTCTCCTCTTCTTCTCCAGACCAAAGAGAAAGAGCTGATGGAGCTCAGCAAGGCTGTAAATGAGACCCGTTCTCGTATGGACCTGGCTCAGTCGGAGCTTGACATCTACCTTAGCCGCCACAACACAGCTCTGACACAGCTCAACACGGCCAAGCAGACACTTCAGACAACCTCTGACACGCTGCGTGAGCGCCGTGCCGCCATCAAAGACCTGGAAGTCAAAATACCCCAGAAAGAGCAGGAGCTCAAAAAGGTAAAGCAAAATCTTGTTGTGTAGAAGGCTTTTTGTTTAGACAGCATTTACACGTGACATCTTGTGTTGAAACCATTACACATCCAGCTGTGCTCACTACATCTGCTGACAATTTCTGTCCAGCGGATGGGGTAACCTGTGTAATCTTCTCTTTGAATTGCTACGTTTCTTTTCTCTGCAGGATGAGGGAGCACTGGAGCAGCTGATGAAGCTGGATAATGAGACTAGGGAAGTGGTGAGGGAAATGAGGCAGAAGGTGGATGAAGCCAAAAGCTCTCTGTCCTCTAACCGCAGTCGAGGAAGGGTCCTGGACGCCCTCATGCAGCAGAAGAAGAGTGGCAGGATCCCTGGCATCTTTGGAAGACTGGTAAAACGCTATTCTAACAAATCAATACACAAGAGTTACACAGCAACAATATAATTTATGGTTATCATCTAGCTACTGTGATCACAACAACTTGAGTCTCATTGCTATGTTAACATCAACCCCTCTTTACCAATTCATTTCGTTGTATTTGATTTTTAAGCATTCAATGTCTGTATTTAAAAACCAAAGCATAAGTATATAGTAGCTGTATTACAAATATTTTTTTATGCTTATAGGGAGACCTTGGAGCCATAGATGAGAAGTATGATGTGGCCATTTCCTCTTGTTGTGGCGCTCTGGATAACATCGTGGTGGATACCATTGACACAGCTCAGAAATGTGTTGTGTTCCTCAAAGAACAGAACATTGGGTTCGCCACATTCATTGGTCTTGACAAGGTAAAGATCATTACACTTCAGGACCCTTAATCAACATTTGATTTAGTCTCTTTTAAGATAGATTGGTTTAGCTTCTTATACATGCTACACTCTAAGTACTGTCTTCAGTAGCTGGTCTAGGAAATTGTATTGTTTTGTTACTGGCATTATTTCTGGAAAAAATGTACATTTACTAAACTTCAAAACTATGTTGAGCTATTCAGATAGATAAGGAGATAATACAAATTATTTTATCTTGCCCCGCCTTCTCATTCCTCCTCACTTCCTGTGCTTAGATGAAGGTTTGGGAGAGGAACATGGCTCCCATTCGCACTCCAGAGGACAGCCCTCGTCTCTTTGACATGGTGCGTGTGAAGGATGAGAGTGTGCGACCCGCTTTCTACTTTGCCCTAAGGGACACTCTGGTGGCCCAGGACATGGAGCAGGCCACAAGGATGGCCTTCCAGAAAGACAAGCGCTGGAGAGTGGTCACCCTGAAGGGACAGATCATTGAGATGGCTGGTGGGTGGCCCACTTTTTTCTGTCATAACTTTACCTGGCTAATCTTTTTCCTCGATTTCGCATACTCATGGCTCTCTCAGTGAAGACAATGCATTCTGTTTTTATGATCCAAATTTTAATTTGTTTTATAAATCTCCCTGTGGTCTGGTATGTGCTTCACAGGAACCATGACTGGAGGAGGAAGAGCATTGAAGGGCAGGATGGGCTCCTCTATTGGCACTGAGGTCTCCCAGGAGGAGGTGAGTTTTTTCCAGAAGTCTTAGAGTAGAAAATTGGTCCTATAAACTATTAAGAAGAAGAAAAAAAGGACAGAGAATTATATATTAATGCTTTCTGCCTGCCTGCCATATGCACTGAAAACTAAAACAATCAAAGTCTAATTATTATGGATGTTATCTGACATTAAGTGTTTCTGCTTCACCTTTTCAGCAGGGCAGCTGTTGGTTGACTCTCCACAGTTCTCATGGGCTTTATAAGTCCTAACGTGAAAAAGCTTAATGTGGTTTAATGTACCTAAACAACGATCAGTCATCACCAAATCTCTCTCTCATATTCCTCCTCATAATCACTGAAAACTGTTAAAAAATCTAACTTGGAGTCCAATTATTACGGATGTTATCTGACATTAAGCATTTTTGCTTCATTAGATTTAGATCATTCACTTGTTTTTCTTTATTATTTTTGATGACGTAGTTAAGGCGGCGGCCGCCTTAACTGCAAAGTGCTGTGGGAAACCCTGAAATGGGTGGGGCAAGCTTCAGAAATGACTCTTAATTTCTTCTGTACAATAGTAGTATCTAAGTTTTACCTAAATCGTGTTTCCCAGAAGTAATTTTCCGATACTGGATGAAAATGGACCCTGCCATCAGATAATCACCACCGCAGGCCATTCGTGTATGACACGTGATTATTATCATGTGTTTTCTGCAGCTTGACCGTATGGAGAGCACGCTGAATGAGAAAGTTTCAAAGCTGCAGGGCTGCCAAGAGAAAAGGCTGCAGCTAGAGGAGAACGTCCAGCGCCTGCGACCAGAGCTCAGAGACATGAAGAACACCCTGGAAAAATACGCCAACAGCATGACTGTACGGCAAATGCAAATATTCCTTTTCCATCACAATGTTTCTGTCTCACTCATTTGGTGTATTTATGATCTAAATATGAACCCTCTACTATTTATAGCCAACCATAAAATGTGACACTATTAACTGGTTAAGATCTTAGCACGCCTGTGTGACTGGGTGTTCCCCTGCTTTCCTTACTTCAGAGTCTAGCTGATCAGGAGGCTCACTTGAAACTTCAGATCAAGGAACTGGAGGCCAATGTGCTGGCTGCTGCCCCAGACAAGGCCAAACAGAAACAGATGGAGAAGAGCCTGGAAGCCTTTAAGAAAGGTAGGGTCCTTCTGTAAACCGTAGAGAGAAATATTGTTGTTAAATGTTTGATCTCATGTTCAACCTTATGGAAAATAATGACACTCCACATAATCACATGGTGTCAAAATAGTCATATTGAGTTGTGTTTTTTTTAAATGTTTTAATGAGTCTACATGCCAGTTTGATTCATGAGAATGATTTTAAATTCTTTCCCCCACTCTAATCCCTTTTATATTATCACGTTGAATGTTCAAAATGAATATTATCATTCTTATTCCTTTCTCCCTGTTCTGTCCCTTCATAACTCTTGCTCTCTCAGACTATGATGCTGCGTCCAGTAAGGCTGGCAAGGTGGAAAATGAGGTGAAAAGGCTCCACAACCTGATTGTAGACATCAATAGCCACAAGCTTAAGGCTCAGCAGGACAAGCTTGACAAGGTTAACAAGGAGCTAGATGAGTGCTCCTCCACCATAACCAAGGCCACAGTGGCCATAAAGACTGCTGACCGGTGAGGGAATGACGCCTCTTTGCATTGTTCACACACTCGTACTTCCTTTATAGTCAATGCATTTGTTGGTAAAGTGTCTGGTTTAACTGTATATAAATGTCTTAGTGTGAAACTGTCCTTAAGTCACAAAATTATTTTAAATAAAAAAAGATTATTCTAAGGGGAATACTGAATTATGTTTATCTATCTTCTCTGGGTTCTGAGTTTTATTGAAGTCCGCTTATCAGACCCGGCAAGGCAGTGACTTCATTGCTTTATACTTGGGACCCTTATGTGTGTCGGGTCTGTGCGTCACATGTACTGTAAGTAGCATTAGCTTACAGGAACACTGACTGAACTCCTCTCTTCCTACTATTGTTGTCATTGGTTTCTCTGAGATAATCAATGTTGTGGCTGTAGCAACTAAAAAAGGCATCTAGTCGTAAGTATCCGTTGCTGGAACATTTGGATTGATCGTGTGGGCAGACTTGATGTCTTTGAACTCCCAGTGAGAAGGCGGAAACGGCTGCAGATGTTTGGCTTTTTTTTTGTACATGTGTGTCAAGTAGACAAGATGGTTGCAGTCACTCACAATTGTTTTGCAAGACTAAACGTGACAGTTGTTTCTCACCCACACATTAACCACTACCACTCTGACAGAATGTAATATGTGTCGCCTCTGCAGCAACCTGAAGAAGTGTGAGGAGAGTGTGACGCGTGTGCAGGGTGAGCTGGAGGACATCGAGAAGTCATTGGCTGAGCTCACCGAACAACTGAAGAAACTGGAAGACGAGGCCGGCGAGGTCATGAAGGCCTGTCAGGAGGCTGAGGTTGGCACTCTTTAGTTTTTTTTAAGGCTCATGGTTTGTTTTCTACAGATTTTCACAATAAAATGCCCTGATATTTTTTTTTAATATATAAAGCAGAAATTTCCTTCTCTAAGAAACATTCAGTTTCATTTCAACATTCAGTGGTTTATT
This sequence comes from Etheostoma spectabile, assembly GCF_008692095.1. NCBI lineage: Eukaryota > Metazoa > Chordata > Actinopteri > Perciformes > Percidae > Etheostoma > Etheostoma spectabile. The sequence goes on along the minus strand of NC_045735.1, from coordinate 28,458,809 downwards.
GTAAACCTGGTCCATAGCCAGGACTGTATCTTGTAATTTGAAAATAAAGAGAAAATTTGATTACAATTCCCACAAAGGAAAGAAAAATACAATAAACGGTTATATTTGAAAACTATATATATATTTTTTTTAATACCCTTTTTTATCAAAATAATAACTTGTAAATTCCACAAATCATTTTACCAAAGTGTTTCAAATGTGTTACTGTCCAGCTTTGGATGTGAGTATAATTGATCCTTGTGGACCATTTCTGGGTTTAGTAACAGTTTGGTATTTTCTTTTTTAAGTGAAAGATGTTTACTATCTTATGTCATTGATACTGTAGACCAACTGCACTTTTTTTTTGCTCTGTGTGTAGAATAACCACGTCTAAGTGAATTCTAAACACTGAAATAAGGGGAGTCCCACTGTATTTTTCCTCTCCTCCAGGCGGCACTCCCCGAGGTGCAGGAGCAGTATCAGGCGGTGTTGAAGGAGATAAAGGTCCTGCAGCAGCAGGAGCACGCAATGCAGCAGGAGTCCCTCAGCGTCCGGCTGCGCGTCGAACAGATCGAGACCACCATCGCTGACCAAAACCTCAAGATCAAACACTGGCAGAAAGAGGTGGCTGAGCGTGTCAATTACACCTGCGCTTTATTTTAGTAATTTTGGGTGTAGGTTTTACTGGTAATGATAACATTATACTCACCAAAGTAGTAGTAGAGAACCAGGAACTCAGCGGCGTTACTGAACATTGTTTAATAGATTTCCAAAAATGTCGTGTTTTTCGAAAATGAAGGCTCGTAGTTAACCGGCTTTTTTTAAAAGTTATTGTGGGAAGTTACAGATGGCTCTGTTCACGTTGATGATCCACAGCGAATGAGTTCTAATTGAGTGTTTTGTTTTCAGGCCACCAAGCTATCCCTTCATACCATCGAGGGCAGTCCAGCAGAGGAACTTCCTGTTCTCACTGCTACGGAACTTGATGAAATCGCCAGTCCCAACGTCATTATGAACAAGATTTCAACGCTGGAGACCAAGTGTGCTCAGATGAAGCCCAACCTCGGGGCCATCGCTGAGTATAAGAAGAAGGTCTGCACAAATACGAACATCTAACCCTAGCAGATGCTCACAAATGTTATGCTTATTGAATTCCGAGTGGTTGTATCTCTTTAGTTTATAGCCAACGCACAATAAGAGGATCATTTCTAATTGTGATTGCAAGAAATATGAGTTTAAGGCTCCTAAAGTTATAATGCGCAGTTTCCGTCTCCCCCATGAGGAAATCTAAGTAATGACGACAATTCTGTCGGTGCTTCGCACCTGTATGGGAACCAAAAAGGAAAAGTACTTTGGCGTTGTTTTAATTAGCTTTGTTTCAACTCATTTGGCAATTGCTTGAATATAACGGACATTCATTATTATAAAAAAGTTACGCACTAAAGCTTTAACTAAAAGTGAAGGGTGGTGAAAAATAATTTTGGCATCCTGTGAAGAATTTATAAAAAACGTGTGTGTGTGTGTGTGTGTGTGTGTTTTCAGGAGGAGCTGTACCTGCAGCGCGTGGCCCAGCTGGACGAGATCACTAACGAGCGGGACCAATTCAAGCGCGGCTACGAGGACCTGCGCAAGCAGCGCCTCAATGAGTTCATGACCGGGTTCAACATGATCACAAACAAGCTGAAGGAGAACTACCAGATGCTCACGCTGGGGGGGGATGCAGAGCTGGAGCTCGTGGACAGTTTAGATCCCTTCTCTGAGGGAATCATGTTCAGGTAGGAGGAGAAAAATAAAGTGCCAAAGGAACCTTTAGGCGATTTAAATCCTGTCCTTTTGGTTTGAGCTCTGATTTTGCGTCTCTCTCTAGTGTGCGTCCACCAAAGAAGAGCTGGAAAAAGATCTTTAACCTGTCAGGGGGGGAGAAGACCCTCAGCTCCTTGGCTCTGGTGTTTGCTCTGCACCACTACAAGCCCACACCGCTCTACTTCATGGACGAGATAGACGCTGCTCTCGATTTTAAGAACGTCTCCATTGTGGCCTGTTACATTTATGTGAGTATGGACCTGTGTGTTGGGCGATGAGACAAGCTGCATGGTGAAGTGGTGACGTTATGGGTTGGGAAACTCAGGCTGTGCTGATTTATTATTAAGTAGTTAATCTGGAGCTAATCAGTGCTGTTGGGTAACACTGGAGAGTTCAGACAAATCACTTGTTTTTGGGAGTACTAAACCTTTAACTGTGCCCATTATTATTATTGTTATGCAAACTAGCTGTTTCCATGTCTTTTTTTTTATCCTGCTGCTTTGCTTCACCTTTTTAATCTCTCTCTCGTCACTATTTCTGTTGTACTGGTAGAATTGTTTTACTTTGTAAAGTGCCTTTAAGTAACTTTTTTGTAAAGCGCTATATAAAATAAATTAATATTTCTGTAGGCTTTTGGGTAAATTTACACTTAATTCTTCAGTTTGTCCCTCTGCAGCAGTTATGTAATAACGAAAATGTAAAACCTGTTTGGATCAGTAATTTCTTTCCTTTTCTCATCTCTGTGCAGGAGCAAACGAAGAACGCTCAGTTCATCATCATCTCCCTGAGGAACAACATGTTTGAGATCGCTGATCGTCTCATCGGCATCTACAAAACCCACAACACCACCAAGAGCGTGGGCATCAACCCCAAGACCATCGTGTTCAAGGAGCACGGGGCCATCACTGCTTAACCCTCAGCCCAGCGTTGGGCCTTCGCTTCTACACAACTGTAGATATTTGTAATATCTTTTTATTCTATTCTTCATGATTAAATGCTGCTATTTTTTATTACTATCTGAAACAATAAATGTTTTCTGGCATATTTTTCACTTTTTACACATGTGCATGAACATAACCATCTAACTTTGTGAATATATTTTGTACACAAAGTATTTGAGGCGTCTGAACACTTTTGGTCAGGTCCCAAATGATTAATAATGGAGATAGGGATGCACAGATACCAATGTTTAAAATAACAATTTGGCTGAGGTTTTGTTGGATTTAATTATTCCCCTTTTGTGATAGCCCTTTGAGATTTCCTTGTGAAATGTAAAGGGCATTATAAATAAAATGTATTATTATTATTATTATTACAGGAAAATAAAAATGATTTTAAAACTTCAGGCTAAGCATCCAAACTCCATATATCAAAGTGATGGCAGGTGGCAACAAACAACAGGACGAGCGAGCACGGGCAGATAAAGAACTCATTACATAAGCACCCAAAGATTTTTTTTAATTTAAGTTATTTACACATTTGTGCATAACATTTTATAAACTCTTGTGACTTGGCGAAACCAGCTCAAAAAGGCTATATTCTAAATGTTGCTTCATCTCATTGAGCTCACTGCACCACTTTGAGTCGTACTGCAACTCCAATTGACTTGTAACTTCATCTCAAAGTAGTACACACTGCCTTCTTACAATTATGAAAACAAAACTAGAAGCCTTCAAACTAATTTATTATCACTTTTTAAAATACACAAACTGTAAATCAGTTTAGAAAATACAACCACCACAATAGGGTTAGAAATTGCTGAAATGTCATTTTGTTTTCAGTATGTGATGTTTGCTTTAGCATATAAGTCTAGTTTGCATAATACCTGTTTACATAATATTTAGGAATGCAGCTTGGCATAATATCTGACAGATACTCAAGCTGTTTAAGTAAGGATCTGTCCTGTTGACATCAACAGAACAGGTAAAGCTTTTCCAAAGGCTATAATCATTCATAAAATATACAGTGTATCAGTGCACCACCGTAGTAAAAAGACCATATTTCTGGTGGAATATGGTCCACAACAATAAGGCAATTTGGTGGGACTTGATGGTTAAAGGTCCCATGGCATGAACATTTCACTGAAGTTCTGTAACATTAATATGAGCTCCCCGAGCCTGCTTATGGTCCGTCCAGTGGCTAGAAATGGTGATAGGTGTAATCCTTGCCCTGGGTATCCTGCTCTGCCTTTGAGAAAATGAAAGCTCAGATGGGCCGATCTGGAATCTTGCTTATTATGAGGTCATAAGGGGGCAAGGTTATCTCCCCTTTCTCTGCTTTTCCCACCCATGAGAGAGAGACATTACGGATTTCAATCAAACAAAAGTGGCAGTTGGTCAAGGCCCCAGCCTCCACCTTACCCCCCCTCCCCCTCAAAAGCTACAGACTCAGAAGTGGCACATACTAAGGAAAGCTCATTGTTGGACTGGCTCTAGAGCAGTGGTTCTTAACCTTGTTGGAGGTACTGACCCCCACCAGTTTCATATGCCCGTTCACCGAACCCTTCTGATGATGGCCAAGCGGGGCGTGTCATCACGAATCATATGAGTGGGGTGTGTGTCTTGACCTCCGCCAAACCCCTGAGACTGACTCACCGAACCCCTGGGGTTCGATCGAACCCAGGTTAAGAACCACTGCTCTAGAGGCTGTAATTCTGCACCAAGGCTGAATTTTGAGACTGAGGCTTCAGATCCAGTATTACGGGACCACTAAGGTCTATATAAAAGCATCCAAATAGCACCATGCCATGGGACCTTTGAAGGAGCCTCTCGGAGCTGTGCATCACTGCAACATGATCTCAGCTCCACCCTGTGTCTGGTTCCACTCACCAGGCTCTAAAGTTCACATGCAGCTCCAGTCACTGAACTGTCGTGTGTAAGGAGATCCGCGTGCAGCTGTCCTGAGCTCTCTGACGTAACGGGAAAGCTACTGTGTCCGGCGCAATGCATGATGGGAAAGGTGACTTTGAAATATTTGACATGACAAGAATCTCAGCCACTTTAGACGATACGTGTGACAAAGCGCGTTACAGAAAAATGCAGCTAAAACCACTGTACGTGCCAGGTCTAGTTTGGACCGAGCCACATGCGCTGGCAGGAAGGGGAACGGCTAGAGCATCCGGTCAGTTCTCAAAACAAACCCTGTGCAGTCTTCCAATCGTACATTACATCATGACACTATTATTCAAACTGAAACACAGCCACAAACCTTTGATCCATGTTGTTCATAATTTGACTTAAGAAACCATTTAACTATGTTAACAACTACCTTTTATGGAAGAAGCACAGCTACCCAGGAAAACAAATTCCCCGGTAACACAGTTCAATACATAAAAAGATGAACGGCTGCATGAACTGTGCCAAAGAATGTTTTAAAGAGCTTAAACCTTTCATGTACTGTGCAGGTTATGCTTTCCCCAGGACGACTGGGAATGTTTGAAGTAAGGCCAAAGGGAAAAGTCCACCCACGGATCAACATTATCACCAACATGGTTAATGCATTTAAAAAGCTCTCATTATTTCTACTCTAATTTTAGTATTTCACTTTTGTTATATCAAATTTTATATTGATCATTTTTGTGCTAAACGTGCCTTGAATGTCCTCATTGGCAGATTTTATTTGCCAGGACAGTTTAAAATAACCGGGTGAAGGTGGTCCTCGACCACAGGAGTGCGTCAGTGGGGCTCTCTCAGCTTCTAAATGAAACCCGAGGGCTCCCGTTTGGTGCGTTTCAGTGTAATGTCAGAGTTTTGAATAAGGCAGCCAGCTGCTGGAAGGCCTTCTCACCCACTGAGGACAGGTGAGAGCTCCATCTTTCTGCCGTGGCCTCCATCACCGCGTGTGCTGAGCGCGCCGTGTCCCAGAGAGACGTGACCAGTTCGCTGCTCAGGCCGTGGACTAACTGACTCAACTGGGAGAGCAGAGAGAAACCGAGCGACGCCCCCCCGACCGGGTTGACCCACAGCGCAGCCACCAGCAGCAGCAGCAGCCCCCCCGCCAGCACCGCGGAAGAAGTAGGCCGCAACGTCTCCGCCCAGCTGCCGGACTGGCCCCTTCCAGCATCGGCTCCCTCTCCGGCCTCCACCCCGGCCTCCACACAGCCACATCTGGCGCAGCAGCACACCTTGGGGACAGGCGCTTCCTCCAGGCTCCCGATGGTCACAGCGGGCCAGTGCTGCTGAAGGTGCTCTGCGGCCCGCGGGGTGACGGAGAGGTTTATCACTGAGGGCAGAGGGGTTTTAACAAACTCCTCCACCCTCTCTCGGAACAAATGCACCTGCTCCAGGAAGACCAGCGGCGAGTCCTCCTCCTCTACCGATGAACCCAAGGACACCAGGTCCAGCTGCTCTTCCTGCAGGAAGCATGACGGTTATCAGTGCTAACATTCGCCTGTTCCTGCTAAGTTTGGAGTTTGGGTGTAGTCACTTAATACGTGACGATGATACTGTATGCTATGATTGGATGTAAAAAAACACACCTGCAGCTCCTTCACTTTGTGAATGAGTGGGTCGTAGGCCCGGGACACCTCTGCCCCAGCTTTGTCCAGGGCTTCCAGGTAGGCGTGTCTCTTCCTGGCCAGCACCACCTCCAGCGTCTGAAAAAACTGATTGACCTCCAGTCGGTCCTGCCTCACCAGACCCTCACAGCGGGCTTTCTCCTGCTCCAGCTGCTCCCCCAGCTCACACACCTAACAGAGCGAGAGGGACAGTCAACAACAGGAAGGGTTCTTTTTTTCCTTTCTTCCCGGAACACGCATCTATATTAATGTATTTCGTTAAACAGATTTGAATGAACACACCATACAGGTTTTATTTTTAGAGTATCTTTCCAAATGAATTTGCCCCAGTCGAAGCACTGGCCATACGGACAGGATTCCCCACCTGTGCCCATCTCTGCTCAGAGAGTCGGGCCAGCAGTAGCGACGGGGTCGGTTTTTCTCTGATGAATGCCGCCTGCAGGTCATCTATGGGATGGCCCTGGTGCCGGCCGACAGTCAGACACAGCCCACAGATCAGCTGCCGATCCTGGATACAGTACATGTTAAGAGGCTGCCTGAGGTGCTCCTGACAGGAAGGGGGTCGCGGCGCGCTGTCGCTCTGGTACTGAGACAGCAAATGAGCAAACAGACATGCAAGACGGGTGAGCACACACAGCAATAACCAACAAGAGGATTTCATATTGATAGGTAGCCACAGGGTAACTGTTGCAGTTGAACACAAGTCATTTTCCCTCCTACTTTCTCGATGATGGCCCGCAGGCATACGTTGGTGGGCAGAGCGTCTACGCCCATCGGGGGCAGCTCCACCACGCTGCGGCAGTTGGGGCATTTTAGCGGCAGGCGGAGGGGACGCCAGATGGAATAGTTGGTAGACGCCTGGAGCAGGTTGTCCAGGCAGGTCTTACAGAAGGTGTGTGAGCACGGCAGGACTCGCGGATCAGAGAACAGCGAGTAGCACACAGAGCACGTCAGGTCCTCCTCCACATTGTCCATGGTGGAGACTAGAGGCCGGGCTCAGGACTCACGGTTTAGGGAGAAGATCTGACAGGACGGCAGGATGGATGAAAATCTACATGCTGTTCAGCTAAACACATTAACTTGCTACAACTGTACAGTGAATTTAACCCAGTGGTGAGGACTTTAAATGTCAGTAAAGTGAATTTTGTTGGCTTTTGGACTGTCAGCCAGATATTAAAAAAACAAGACATTTGAAGAGGAAAGAATAGGGATTTTCCTGTGTAAAGCCGTTTTATTTTTTTCAACCACCTCCAGTCTGACTATCAGTGTGCACTTGAGTTATACACTCAGTTTTCACATTATTAGGCACACCTGTACCACCTCTTGGTAACAGCTGTCATAATTCTACCTCTACAAAGTTTAAAATGTTCAGTTCTGTTAATTAAATATTTGTCTGTTACTGAGGACAAAGGTGGTGTCGTACTACACTACATTATTTTGAGAGGTGATTCTAATATTCTGTCCTCCCTATTTTCAACACTTACTAAGACCCCAGTGCTCAAACATATAATTTAATCAGCATATCTATGTGTAAAAAAAACAACTGATCAATATGGGCATTAGAAGACTTTGAGGCATAACAGTTGTATTGGATTGCATTATTTTGCGCAGGTGCGCCTAATAAAGTGGCCAAAGGACTTATTATACTAATCAATTTTATTTGTCACATGAAATCGGACTCAAAATCCCATCAGCTCCTTAAACTATTAATAGAAGGTGTTGACAGAATAAGTCTAACCATTGTGTACTGGAAAAAAACAAAAACATGGAACAGCCAAAAACCAGCTCAGCCCTATTAGAGGAAGGGAGTGGGAGTGGGAGTGTGTGTGTGTGTGTGTGTGTGTGTGTGTGTGTGTGTGTGTGTCTAGTTACACCACACTGACAATAGGAGGCCTTCTGCCAGCACCCACCCAGTCCCAACACACACACGTACCATTCTCTGTAGTCAGGACAGGCTGTTCAGTTGAGCAACTGACACCAAAAACCTGATCCATTTATGAGGTCAAACTGCAGCCGACTTGGCGCCCATGTTCAAACAGGTAGCAGGTGTCCTGCTGCTGCCAGATCAATATGATCAATTTGGGATAATAATTCACGCCATAGCCACGTAATTGGTACATGTCTTTTTCTACCCTTCTGTGAATTGAGAAAGGATTTCGCTGCGTTAGACAGGTAAAGTTTGAATTGTTAACTGTTGCGTCAGTTTTCCTCAATAACATTATTTTTCAATCAGACAGTTAACCGCCCCGTTGTTTTCTTTCACATGCTAAGAAGCAAATAAACTCACTTGGTTCGTGGAGCATCATTTGGGCGACAGCTCAACCGACCAGTAAATGTAGCTAGAGTACACACGATACATTGTCTTTTGTATACTTTTATTTTTATCTAACTTTGCACTCCCAGATACTAGTAACGTTAACATAGTTAGCAGGGACCTGTCAACCATTTGTCTATACGTTTTAGTATTGACGACACAACGTACACAGTTTAAAAAGACGTTTCGAGCAAGAAATCTTCATTTAGAGACTCACCGTCTGCTCGGAGCAAATGTCTGTCCAAAACAGAGCTTTCATTTCCTGTCCTTTCTCCTGCTGCCTTCAAGTGCTCTCTGTAAAATTCTACCGCTGAGACCTGCGGTAATTGGAAATACTAGTTAAAGAACAAATCCGGCGCAAAAAGAACCTAGGGGTTAATAACACGTGTGCCGAGTTCGACCGCTCTCTGGGATGTGTTTTCATGCTAATCGAATGTGAGTCACACATTCAAATGCTTGTGTTGAAAATATGAAAGAAAAAAAAAATTCTGAATTTTTATTTCAGACTTCAGCTGTTTAAACTTTTTGTAATGAAAGGAAATGTATATTTAATGTAATTCCACCTATGAAACGTTTTGTCTTCTTTCAATCTTGAAATAACTTCATTTCGCATTTCCGATAGTTCCGAATGCATCATTTTCTATTTTCTGTAGAGCGCATGCGGATAAACGGTCTCCCTGGCCAATCAGGATACGCTTTTCCTCGATTTGAATTCAAGCTCTGTTGAGAGAAACGAGCGCATTTTGGCTGTTTTACAGCATATAAAAAATGAGGGAATACAAGCAAATAAACGCAAACGGATTAAATCACACCACTTATTCACAACATACCCCCCACACACACACACAGTCTCTCATTTAGGGTTTCACTATTTATTTTCTCGAAGACAACCTATCATGTAGCCTATCTCCCCAACAGGTTTTTGGGCAAACACCTTTTTTTTACCTTCCGTGTCATACTTTTAGATTTGAAACCACATGTTTGCTAACAAGGAATGCTGCAAAAAATACCCTATAACAGAAGGTTTATGAGCACAATGTGTAATCATTTACTACAGTGTTTGAAGTTAACACAAAAAAATGGAAGAGGGTAAGCTTGAACACCTAGCAGGTATAAGGAGTATGGGGCTAAGGACTCTGTAAGGTACTAAAAAGGTACAGCAAACTTGTTCATGGGTTTATTTATTATTAGGGAGAACCCACTAAGGACAACTCCAGTCTGACATGTGGGACACCCCTTGGACTTGAGAAAAGGGAGGCTAAAATCACCTCTTAGTCTAGCTGAGATACATCGGCAGATTCATTACTGCTGCTCCTGAAATTAAGTCATTCTTTTCTCAAGTATCACTAAAAAGCATAATTGGACTTCTCTAGAAAGACAACAAAGATTGTGGTTGAGTGATGCATATTTTAGAGGTTGTTGGCAAGTCCAAACAGACCAACACGCCTTCAGAAAGACTTCAGGCCTCACTTTGCAGTACATGTGCAAAACCAAAGATTATTTAGCAAATTGGACACTAGTGAGGGGTAAGGGAATGGGGAAACATGTAACATTTAAGCACAGTTTTACTTAAAATGAAAATTACACTGTATACACAGCCTAAGGAAACTAAAATACCCTAAAAAATTAACTGTGCCATAGTTTAGTACATGCAAAGGTTATGATTCACAATCCTACGTGAAATGGCCATTGTTCTCTTCTCCCTTGGTGATAAGTCAAAGCTATGGCAACAATACTGCAAAGCAGTGATTTTGCTGAAAATTGAAGGAGAAATAATGAAGTGTCACGAGGGGAACAGGTCATTTGGGTGATCATAGCGATGGTGTCAGAATTTCACAGCATCAAGCCCATGTCTGGTGCGTAGGTTAGGGTTCAGGTTGTGAGGGTGGAATACGATCGTCATCAATCACCTTTACAGAAGCAATGAAACTAAAAGCTGAAAATAAAAATAAAAAATATCATAAAAAGGAACACACTGGAGGCAAAAAGAAAAGCCCAAAAGCCACCAAATGCATCGTAATACAATGCACCGCTGCTCTACACCTGCAAATAGCATTGTCCAGTGTCAATTAATACTAAATTAATAATTCAAAAAAAAAAAAAAATCCTTGTGATGACGATGTTTTGTTTTTTTCATATCCAAAGTTCTTCCTTTCAGGGATTTGCGAATCAGCCTCTTTCAAAGGCAGAATTTCTTTTCCTGAAACCTTTGCTAACCTCATTGTTGCAATTTTGTTTCTCTTCAGATGTTGTATTTGTATTTTTTTTTCCCGTCTCTGCATGCGTTCTCACCCAGTCTTGCATACTCCCAGTCACGCACGCAGCCAAGCACACAACTCATCCGTCCATTCTCTCGCACATGCGACACGCGCAGCCGGACTCCTGGCCCCGCCCACCAGGGGGAGAGGATGGTGCCCTATCGGGGCGTCTCGTTGGAGGAGATGAACCTGGCTCCTCAGCACTTGAGTCCAGACATTCGTACACAATGGGTCCATTCACACACATGTCTGATAGCGTGGCCGATTGGGGGAGGGGCACATTGAGGGTGGCGCCCTCTCTGGTCGGAGGACCGCAGAATTGTGATGGTTCGTGGTTCATCTCAGTTCATAATTAAAGTTGTTTTCGTATCTGCATTTTGTTTGTATAGTATTATTTCAACATCTCTTGATTTCTTATTTGTGGATGTCCTTGGTTCTCCCCGGGCAGACATTGAGTTTTTTGTTTTGTTGTCGTTTGAAGTAGGTTTTTTTTCCCGAAGGCGACCGCTCCAATAACACAGAAGTTATGTCGGCATGTCTCTCAACGCATTCGATGTAGATGTTTTGCTTTTTTTGCAACATGTAGCCACTCATTCTCACTCGCACCCACTCGCCATCTCAAACTTCATTTGGGCTGGTTCCCCTGGAATGCCAAATGAAATCCACACATTTTTCTCTCAGATAAGATGCAGCCATGGATCCCACGAGCCAAGCACAATGGATCAAATTTCTCACACTCTCGCTCTCTCTCGCTCTTTCTCTCCTAATTTTTTTTATGTTGAACAGAGTGCTGCATCGTGAACAAAACTCCAGAATACCCCAGATGCCGTCTAGAACTGGAATCCCTCGGCTGGCACGTTGGCTGAGTTAAAGCCGTAAGTTCCACCTTGGATGGCCTCTGGGACCAGGCTGGTGTCTTCATCAATCTATGTGCAAAGAAAAAGCGGGGGGGGCATTGAATCAGATGACAACACTTTGAATTAGGCAAGTCAAAAACACTAAGTTACTAACACTGAGTTATAATTTGATCTCCATTCTATAGCTTCAACACATTCGTCCGTCAATTTCAATGTGATAGTACTGAAAAAGTACTAGTACTCCAACTTCAATGTGATAGTACTGAAAAAGTATTAGTAATTCGTCAATTTCAATGTGCTAGTACTGAAAAAGTACTAGCAATCCTATTGACAACCACCACTGGCGAGAACCTTTCAACGGAAGTGCCAAAACCTACTTTGAAAGGGAAACCATTACTTTTAACTTACATCGTCAGATGAGAAGTACTGATCAATAATTTCGTATGCCAATTTGTAGATATCTTCATTTTCGTGATTCTGCAGTTGCTCCACTTTTTCCAAACCTGAGGAATAAAAAAAATTATATAGATTATACAGTATTCAATCACAAATGAACACTAAGGGGCCTATTTTAAATGATCTACACGCACGTCGCAGGTGTGTTTAGGGCGTGTCCAAATGCAATTTTGCTAGTTTGACGGCGGGGAAAAAAAGGTCAGTGCACATGCTTCTAAAGGGTTGTCCTTAATGTTTTCATTAGTGTTTTTGGTGTAACATGCAATAAACCAATCAGAGTGTCATCTCCCATTCCCTTTAAAAGCCAGGCTCATTGCTATTATGATGGCGGATTTGCACCGTCATATTGTCAGATGTAATCTTTCGCACGTGTGCTGCTGCGCTTCCCTGTGTGTGTGTAACAAGCATAGTGTGTGCGCTGTGCTCAAGCCTAGGCACATTTTACTAATGCGCCATTGACTTTAGACCAGGTTTTTGTTGGTCTTATGGCGCAATCACTTTCTGCTGCCTCAAGATAACAATACGCCAAGAATTCAGCTGAACACACCTCCCTGTAAGACCAGCACGCCCATGGGCGCCAAGACTGGCGCGGGTGCATCTGCTTTTGAAACAACGTGGGCGCGGGACGGGAAATGAACAACTGCATCGGTCTTGAAATAGCAAAGACACTTGCTTTGGGCTTTGCGCCACGCTGGGTGGAATATAGGGCCCATAATGTTCAATAAACACAAACATGATAAAACCTTGATGGGACTTACCTCCACATTCCTCAATAAGGTTAGCAATCGTTTCAGCCTCATCATCTGCCATCTTGAGGATATTGTTGAGGCCATCAAGAACAACCTGTACCACCTGGGCGTCCTTCACTATCAGCAGGTTGCAGAATGGAGGGATCACCTGCTTCTCAATCAGGTGGGCCACCTGTAGGTAGCGGAGAGACAAACAGGATCATCAAATGTACAGTTTTTGCTGTATGATAATCCCCTGGAAATCCAGAGTTCTTGCAAGAGCACAATTTGAATTTGCTCAGTAAGTTACTCTGGTATTGACTAATGCTGCTCATTAACTATACCCTTATAGCCAAGCTGCACCAACCACATCAGTCTATCTGATATAGGCGGGCCAAAGGCGAGCTCAACAGATGACAGTTTAATCTACCAGTTAGCTCCGCTGGTAGCTCAGCGTATGGGGCCATGAATACGTCACCCCGTGTGCTGTTGTGATTGGTCGTAGTTTTATCCAATTGCATGCAGTGAGATTTTCAAATGCACGCTTGGTGCCGCCCCCTCAAGTGGGCATTACTCGATTCCAGACCCCTAATCTTTTGGATTTGGGTCTGGATTTCCAGGCCAGTATGATAAAGGTTTTAATAATAAAACGTACATTTTTCAAATATCTGTTACCCAAATTAAGAATTTCAGCAGAATTTAAACAAATAAAATGAGTCAAATCTTTTCTTTTTAAGAAGTTTTGTAATGGGTATCGATGTTGGGGGGGGGGGGGGGGGGGGGGGGGGGGATATATATTCTAATTAACATTCTGAAATTGATTTTAACCATAGTGCCCATCCTTTTCTTCATACGGTTTCCGTTTTTCATTACTCAATTTGCAAAGTAGGTGAAATTTAAAGTTGAACTCCAGCACTGGTACAGAGTGCACGGTGATTTGTTGAGTAGATTCTTACCTGATCTTTCCTTCCACTTATTGTCAGGTTGCTGATGGCCCAGGCGGCTTCCTTCTGAGTGCCAAAGTCACCCTGAACAAAAATGATGCATTCAAAAGTGAGCAACGCATGCTCCCTATAGGCTCCCCCAAAATGATCATACACTTCACACAGTTTTTATAGAGTGATGGATACACACCTTATCGAGCAGGTGAATGATCATGGGAACTAGCTTGGCGTCAATGACAGCCTGCACCTGTTGCTGGTTACCTGCTGTGATGTTGGACAGGAACCACACTGCCTCCTACAGGACAAAAAGCACAAATACAGTTAGTGACAGTTTCCTACTGTAGGGAGTCAAGACATGGAGATGGTGTATGCAGGTTTAATGCTACCAAAGATTTTACTGTGTCACACCTTTAACTAGAGCAGAAGGACTTGCCCGCTAAAAACTTTAAATGAAAATGAGATATGACAGACTCCCCATTTTCCTGGATCAGAATCCAGAGGTCCACGCTGAGCGTTTGACCTCTGGTCGAGACAGAGTGCTGTGGGTGGGGCAAGGGTGGCTTTTGAGGCTATAATCATCGTCCAGGTCACACAGTGGGCCTCGTTTTTTAGTGACTGGACTCAGATGCACTCCGATATCAGCAGAGACACGTGGTCTTCAGCACCCTCCGACCACCAACCCATGGTATTACACATTCAATCACACGCACACAGACAACTCCCCCCC
>NC_045735.1:28443487-28444209 GCF_008692095.1 Etheostoma spectabile | reverse complement strand
TCTCACTAACTTCTACTGGAGGTCCTCTTCGTCGTCTTCTTCTTTCGATTCTCCTTGATGCGAATTCCTACCAGTAGCTATCTGTCCCATCTAAACCTTTCACACAGCATTCCCACTAGCACCAAAGTCTCTGATTTCATCACTTCCAGACAACACGGTGAGGTAGACAGTGTGTAGGAGGAGGCCGAAGCCACAGGATGCATTACCTTGTTGATTTTCTCCTTCGGGTGTGTGAGGAGGGCAGGGAAGTGGCTGAGGGCGTCACAGTTGAGCACCACCTGGGTCTGTTCATCTGTGCCAGTCACTATGTTCCCAACAGCCCTCAAGGCAGCAGTCTGGATGTGGAGAGGAAGAGTAAAATTGTTTAATCCTAAATAGAAAAATCAATCTCATCTCCAGTGTCCATGTCTGAAGTTTTATTGATCCAATCCCAAACATAAGCCGTGTCATGCCTGGTGTCTCTTCATACCTGAACTTTGACCTCCTGGTGACTGAGCAGAGGTACCAGATGAGGGACGATGCCGGAGTCGATCACCATTTGGATCTGCTCGTTGCCAGCGTCCGTCAGATAGGACAGAGCCCACACTGTGTCTACCAAGATCTGGAGGCGGCAAAGAAGGAAATGATAACAATGAATACATTCTCAACTTCTTAACACTTAAGATTGTGTGAGAATGGAGCTCTGCTAATAGTTAAGTGTTGCCTGCTTAAAAAAACTAGGG
>NC_045735.1:28442644-28443477 GCF_008692095.1 Etheostoma spectabile | reverse complement strand
GGGGGGATCATTCTACTCACACTGACATCAGTGTGGTGGATCAGCACGCAGAGAGCTGGCAGGATCTGAGAAAAGAGTGAAACAGAAGAAAAGACAAGCGGGATCATTAGGTGGAGAAAATGACAACAAAACAACAGGGTTCATATGTGATCTATCAATAGTTGAAATGGCTTCATGTGCACGTACTCTGCGCGATCTGCTACACCTTAATTCATTTCAGCACATAACAGCAACACGCTAAATTTGCCTTCAGTTAACCATCTCAGGTAGTAGACCGCTGACGTGGTTGTACTCAGATTCTAGTCAGAATGAGTCTGAAACTGCTCCATCGGGCTGTGATTATGGGGCGTGTTTCAACCAAAAAGGCCTTCGCACTCAATTGGACAGACCTACAACCAATCAGCGCACCGGAACGCAACGCCGACGAGACCGGGACAGTGTTTCGTCTCCATAGCAACCACTCTTTGCACGATACACTTCCAACCACACGTCCGACTTTTAGACTTGTTTGAAGCTGGATAGATCATTAGTTTTGTGTAAATATGAACGTGGATAACATACGTGATAGTGAGATGCTTGCTACAGTTACATCTCTAGAGATAAATCAGTGAAAACAAGTTTTATTTCTCTGATTTACGACTTTGTTCCAACGCTGCTGGGCGCTCCGTCTCTTCAGTCACTCTCTTTCCACCATATGACGTTACGGTAGAGCTGGATAATATATCAATATCGTGATATGAGACTAGATATCGTCTTGATTTTGGATATTGTAATATGACATAAGTATGGTCTTTTCCTGGTTTTAAAGGCTGCATTACAGTAAAGTGATTTCA
>NC_045735.1:28423388-28442634 GCF_008692095.1 Etheostoma spectabile | reverse complement strand
TTTTTTTTTTTAACCAGACTGTTTTAATATTTGCCTTTTCCCACTTAGTTATTATATCCACATTACTGATGATTATCAAAAATCTCACTGTGTAAATATTTTGTGAAAGCACCATTAGTCAACACTACAAATATCGTTGCAGTATCGCTATCGAGGTATTTGGTAAAAAGTATCGTAATATTTGATTTTCTTCATATTGCCCAGCCCTACATTACCGTGCTTTGGGCGGTTGTTGAGGCTCCACCTAAACCTTTGCCATTTCGTACAGCTGTTTGTAACGTAGAAATAAAATGGATTATTGGTCATTTTATTTATATAGCTTATAGCTGACTTTACCAGCGGACTTCCCTCTTGGCCATTCCAACAGATAAAGTCTCAAAACCAGCCTCAGCAACGTGAACAGCTAAGTCGCAGCAACACCATCAGCTGGTTTGAGTCGAGCTGAGACAGGCCAGGTTGAGGATTTTTTTTAAATTAATACGTTGTCAATATCTCCACACCCACGCCCACACAGCTTCTTAACACGCATACACACCTCCTGGATCGTCTCCATGGGTGGTGGAGGGTCCTTGTGGCGGCACAGATTGACCATCACCCATGTGACATTGCGGAGGAAGGTAATGGGGATGGAGGGACTGATGAAAGAGAGCAGGGGCTTGACCACACCCAAGCTGATCACATAGTCTCTGCATTGAGGGCCATCACCTGCATAACACAGACAGACACACAGATGGAGCGCATGTCCTCTCTGGACTGACTATATTTGTTTCCTTGGCATGCTGCTGTCCACACCAACACGACTCACCTATGATGTTGCCCAGGGCCCAGACCGCCTGTTCGCACACATTCTGGTGAGGAGAGTGAAGCAGCCTCAGGAACAGTGGCACCGCATCTACACAAAGAAAAATGAAAGGTGACAATCATAAACAGAGAATTGCACGATGTGATGTGTTGCTTTAATTGAGGTACAACACAATGTTCCTCGCAGAATGTATAGACAGCTCTAGGAAGAGATAAAAATGGTAAACATTAATACAACGTCAACCATCTGACCACACATTGAAACGACCACTTGGACGGATTTGAACTCCAGATTTGGACATGGCCGAGTTTGTACTTAATATACTATCGAGCCCACAACATGCCAGGAAAAAAAGAGGTGGAAAAAACAATCTAAGGCTATGTTCAGACTGCAAGTAAAAGTGGCCTAAATACGTTTTTTTTTGGGATCACGTGACCAGGTCAGACTTCTTCAGAAGTAGTGTGAACACTCAAATCCGATTCAGGACACTTCCATACGTGGTCCTGAGTTTGCTCAATGCGGCCGCAGTGTGAACAACTAAGTCGGATTTGATGCGACTTTTACGTCAATAACCCTCGCGGTGCCCTCTCTCCTCGCGGGGAGAGACAGGGCACCCTGCTCCCGGTGCAGCTGTAAACCGTAATGTTGGCAACCCTCCCGACCCGTCTTGAAACACGGACCAAGGAGTCTAATGCTGACATGAGTCAGAGGGTCGCACCGGGGCCCAATAAAAGTGAGGGCTGGCGCGTGCCGGCTAAGGTGGGATCCCAGTCCCTTGCGGTCAGTCGCACCACCGCCCACCTTGCCAGCACCGTCGGGGAGGTGGAGTGTCAGCGTGTGCGCAATAGAACCTGAAAGATGATGAACTCGGCCTGGGCAGGGTGAAGCCAGAGGAAGCTCGGGTGGAGGCCTGTAGCGGTCCAGACGTGCAAATAGGTCGTCCAGTCACACAGACCTCTGTAGTGATTTTGCAACCATAATCCCGCAAAAGGTCAAAATAGCAAATTTGGCTCTATTTTTCTTCATTTTTCTCCTCCTCAGCACATTCTCATTAATGTTACGGCTGCCATTACACAAAAATTTGGAAATAAAAGCAAAAATGCATACTTCCTCCATAACTTCCCTGACTACAGCGTCTGATGACATTGTTATTGTACTTTTACAGATGCGGGCCAGTTTGAAACCGCAAACAGTTGACACTGGAACCTGATATAGGCCATTTTAAAAGGTAATGAGGACAACCAAACTAAAAATTTGATCTGAGCAACAAAAATCGGAAGTAAGTAAGACTTGCGGTGTGAACGTAGCTCAAATTACTTTGTCGTATATTGCTTAACGTGGACTTAAAAAAATGTCTGAACAAATTCATATTCTTGGATGCACGCTCAAGCTCAGTTGGTAGAGCGGGCGCCCATATATAGAAGTTTACTCTTCAACGTAGTAGGCCCAGGTTCGACTCCAACCTGCAGCCCTTTGCTGCATGTCATTCCCCCTCTCTCTCCCCCCTTTCATTTCTTTAGCTGTCCTGTCAATAAAGGGCTAAAATGCCCCAAAAAGAAAAGCATTCATATTCCTAAAATCAGATCTTCAAAAATAAGATGCAGGTCGAGAAAGCTGAAAATACAGATGGAAGGCTTCATTCAAAGCCAGAGATACTTGGACTTTGCTGTTTAGACTGCATAAATAATAATAGATTATGGTGTTATGCATGGTCAAGAATAATAATTCTAAAGTTCATTGATTTAATTATTTTATGTTCCATCTTGTTGCAAGTGCTGCCATTCAGTAAAAATCAAGATGGAGAAACGGGCGGCTTCATAAAGAAAAAGAAGAAAAAAAACACATTAACCACTTGAAAAATGGAAAAGAATGAAGAGAACACATGTTCCCGAAAAGAACTTCGCAATTTCAAAATGCCCAGTTGAATGATACATTAACCTCTTTTGAAACAAAATGCAATGCCACAAACACATTAGTTATTTTTAGTAATTTGTTAACGCATTACCCATAATAGGACATCATTTTATAATACAGCATATTGTTGTACAAATGTAAAAATGTACTGACCACTAATTGAGGTAAATACTGAGTGTTTTGCAAGACACATTTCTATTTGTTCCTCTTGTGTACACTTTGTGAGGTTTTTTCACCTTGTTGAAAATTGTATCAGCTGACAAGGTGACATAAATGTGAACATATCGTTTACTAAGTAACAAAATACTACAGGTTTATATTCCAGCATAGTACTGCACACTCCACTACAATAAAAGCACCAGTTAGTGGAGCATTCAAAATCTTCCATAAAACATGCCACAGATAAGACATAATAATAATGATAATAATGTAGATAAAATCAAGGGACAGATAGTTAAAGAAAGTGGCGTGGCTAAAATAAAAGGTCACTTACTGGACTGGACCACAGCTTGGGTCTGCTCTGATGTACCAGATGCGATGTTGGTAAGAGCCCAGGCTGCCTCAAACTGGAGGGATGGGCTGTCAAGAGGTAAGAGATGGATGAAGGCCGTGGTTAAAGGGAGTGTAACTGGACAGGGGCGTCAAACAGTAGGAGCCTGCTGATGAGTCATTTATATTTCTGCCATTCCGGGAAGGTGAAAACACGTTTACATAACTGCTATAGATGTAGGCTGGGCTAAAGTCTGCTCGCTCAAGTCTGCTTTGAAGTGTACATTAACTCTGCTTTGAAGTGTACATTAACTCCATATGATGGGGGGGGGGGGGGGGGGGGACGCGCGATGCACTGTTACATGAAGACAAACAGAATTTCAGCCTGCTTACTTGTCATCTCTGTCCAGGCAGTGGACCAGTATAGGAAGGATCCCAGACTTAATCAGGTCATCTATGGGAGGGTTACGGTCACTGGACAACAACTTCCTACAAAAACAAAAGAGGATACAAAAGACCATTACTCACACACACTCTCATACTTGCATAGCTTTACTGACACATAATAACAAAAAGAACCAATGAGACACAGAGAGATCAGCTGAAGAATTTGACGTCAATCACAATCCCAGTGACTGTATGACAGGAGACTTCACCCTGCTCATCACCCAAAATCAACAGGTAACGTGGGCATGGTGAAACTGCAGGCTAGAGTTTAAATGGAGGAAAAGAATAAAAAGACAAAACAAAAAATAACATGTTTCATGAATTCAGCCAACTCATTCTGCAGCAGTGCCATTTCCAACGTCCATTAATCAGAAGGGGCTGACTTACTGTTAATCACCGCTGTCTAACTGAGCTGGGAAAACATTCAGCCTCGGAAATTTCAACACCAAAGAGGCCATCCATTTTGAATCAGAAAACCTCTAAGTATTGGTGTACGGGAGCAGGAAATTATGCCTCACAATAACCAGACAAACCAGACGTGAATCTGGATTATATTAAAACTACTAGTTCTATAATATACAGTACAATAGTTTATTCAGCGAAAATTCGGTTTGAGTGGTGTGTGTTCCTACCTGGCAGCCTGAACAGCACTCAGCTGGACGCCTTGATTATCACTGGTGGCATTCTTAAAGCAACACAGGGAAGGACACAAGTTAAATTCTGATGCATAATACACACACTGCCCATAAGAGGGGCTATATGACAAAGAATAAAATAAATCAAACTTCCTACTTACTTGTACTATTGCTTCAAGAGAGGTGTTTTGCTAAAAAAGAAAAAGAGAAACATTTGATAGTCAATAGTCTTTAATTGTGCTTTGACAGACATTTGTAACACATACAGTATGTTATGATAAGAGTTGATCGGTAACCGGTACGTTTTAAACTGGTGGTTAGGCCAGAAAAAGCCATCTGAATACCCTAAAGAGTGCAGAGCCTGGCAGTACCAAATGAGGGTGAACAGCCTGTAAGTCTTTTCTGAAAACGGCTTTGTATGTGACGTTGACAAAGCAGGAAGGAAGGCCACCAAAGCGCCAGTGAGAAAAGTGAGGAAATGCCACCAGAACAATGCACCGACAGTGACATTCTCACTTCAACCAAATGTTTTGGCGCAACAGTCAGCTGGCCCGGAAGTGAAGGCCAGCATTCAATGTGATAATGTGCTAACTGGCAAGCTCACCTGACGCCCTCTAAAAAAGGAGTTAACTGCCCAATGTAGGCTGTAGAAGTGTGGAGTGTCTTTCTTACTTGTAATCAAACATTGACCATGACTGCAGGCCCTGTTATATAAAGTTGGCCGATGCCTCTGACAGTCAGCAGCAGCAGCTGATTGCCCGTGCACCCTCAAATAAAGGGGGGCAGTAGATTTGTGACAAAAGTCAAAGCAGAAAAGAAAAACATTCAAACAAAACCGTGCATACACAATACACATGAGACATCTGTAACCAAATGAATATTAAACCAGTGGTGGCAACTCAGACAGAAGCAGAAAAATAAAAGCTGAGGGAAAGTTACAATTTAGGAACCATCGGATTCATCAACAGGCCCACTTTTTTTTTGTGAAAGAACGAACCACAAATAGGCAGCTGACAACAACAAAAAAGACGCAAATGTCTTCAAGGCCCAATCAATGTGTTATTTTAGACAGACTGAAAACAGTCACAAAGGTCATCGGTTGTTTGGTATTTATACTAGCCTAGACCAGCATAGACCAGCATGCACAAAAGCCTATGTAATGTCTTGCAGTGAGTCAGGGCAGCATGTCATTGCTGATATATTGCTAAGCAGCACATTTCAAGTCAGCCCTCTCAATAGCACTCTGTAGTTCCTGTGATTGAATTTCTGAACTGCTGAGTGGCCTTTTTATCCAGCAATACCACCAAACCTAGAGCCCCCTTTAGTGATGGTGGGACTCTCAAAAAGGGTGTAGGTCTGATGACCGCATACATCAAAAGATGATTTCTGAGACATTTACTGTTGAGCTTTAAGCTTAAACTATAAAGAAGACATGGCCTAATGTTTTGGCTCAACAGTTGTGAGAAGATCGGTACTTAACTGAGAATAAAGTGCCTCAAAGTTGGCCCCAATTTAAAAGCTACCATCTGCATTACAATTTATGTATGCATCACAACTATCACCACAACCAGAACTATTACTACCAAAAGGTGATTAAAATGTTAGGTATTTTCTTCTCTGGTCTCAACTTTATGCCTGTGGCCTTTCATCTGAAAATGAAAACATCCACATAGATGTTCATTGCAGAGATTACATAAGCAGGGATTTCATCATGTCAACACAAAAATGCTGCATAACAGGAATCTGTCTCAAACATTAATGGATGTATTCGGCCCCAAAAGCACAGACAATATTAAAAAGGAACACAACCCTGATGAGGGATAGTTTCAATAGTTGTATTTTACCTATTCTACCAAGGAAGTTCTAGCTGTATTGGTCTCCTACTTTGAGAAAATGAGACACCAACCAGCACAGAGAAAGACAGATTACATGTTTGTTCAGACTATTGCCCCACCCAGCAACATGGAGCAAGGAGCCATGGAGGCAGCATCACAGGGACAAAATGCTGGCATGTCCTAAACCTCTGGAGTGTTTAACCAGTGAGCTTAATCTAATGTGCAAAACCCCTAGGACAAACATTTATGCTAAGCTGTCATTCTGATAGTTATCAGTTGTACCTTACAGAAGCGAAACTATTTTCTGCCTTTAAAACACAAAACCTAAAAATGTGAACTTGATTTTCTGGTAGCAGCAGACACATTTTGAAGCAGAGGATTCAAGACCGTACCGATCTGAAATCTCCGTCAACATCAGAGTCCTCACAGATGTCCTCGTGAGGCACATTTCTCCGCTTCAGAAGGTGCTCATCTCTTTTGTTCTGTGGTGGAGGAAACAGAATTATCACTTCCAATATGCACAATCCAGCAGAAATGAATGATAATAACAAGGAAAACTCTGCATCTTTCAGTACATTCTTTTAAAAGATGCACTGTAGATGAAAAGGTCAGAATTTAATGTAGTTGTAAAAGTCTTACTAAGAGTAGGTAGCACAATATAATCCAAATGTATATTTACCTTTCTGAGTTCCACCACTACCTCAGTCCTTTGTCTTCTCATAGTCTGTGGGCGAGATAGCAAATTAACATTATACAACAAGAAACTTTAATTCCAACCTGCCATTGCCCAAGAGAGACACTAGCTACGAAATCAAATTTGGGCAACGCGTAAGCTCAGGATCCACGTTATGTGACCAGAGCTGATGTGTCATACAGTGTGGACTTTTGACTTAATGCTCGAGGTATGACTGATACTGGTCATACCTCAAACATTAAGTCAAAAGCCCACACAGTACATGACAGCACCCAAACACATTTAACACGGGTCTGGTCTAAAATGACCCATCTCAAGTTACTGCAAGACCATGTGACGTGCCTTAACAAGACAGCTAACTCACATAGTCTTTGCTATTTAGCATTTGTATCGATGTTCTTACACATAAAACACATAAAGCTGCACTGAGATACACTCAGTTGCAAATTTATTAGCCACATCTAGCAAAAACTACTGTGGTAAGTCATTCTCACAGGTTTTAATATTCACTCTGTTTGTTGAACTGAGGTGCGGATTCGGATTTGTGGACTTTATTGGGGAGTAGTTTGTGCTGCTCTTCAACTGTAGATTTATTGTAGATCATAAAACAATACAATTTATCAGCAACAAAATCTACAGCCTAAAAAAAAAAAGACCATTAAGTTGAATCAACACCTCTTGAAACAGTTTCAATAAAGAATGTAACATTATATTCGTTGGCTTTATTGCAGGAAGGCCGCATTAGTTTGAGCTTGGTGTAACGTTAACCCACAAACTGAGTATTCAACTGTGTAGAAGGTGCATTATATAGCTGTTGTAATGAGCAGATTTTTTGTCCTTGTGGTTATTACTGACAGTACTCCACCATGGTGGAGATTAGGTATTAACAGGTTAGTACGTCCATGGTTGTAGACGTGACTCGTCTGGGGGCTTAGCTCGTAACAGATGCGACTTGTCAAACTGGATGGATGAGTATATCCTGCTCATATACATGTCAAGGGAGCACGCCTGAAAACAACAATACACTTATAATAATAATAATAATATTAGTGTATTGCTGAGCTGTGTATCCGCTGGTAACTTGTGGATCCAACGTGCAGCTTTGATCTAACGTTAACGTTCCCAGGTATGTGATCGTGTTAACAAGCTGGCCGTGTAAACCTGGTTTTCTAAGCGCGTGTAACATTGTTTAAACCACCGAATAACCTTTTTAACACTACGCCACGATTGAAAAGATCCAGGTAACTGGCCAGCTAAGAGGCTAACTGGTTTCCGCCATTGTTTTTGGTGATAAAGACGGGGGATGGGTGGAACTGCAGCCACCAGCACCACCAAGCTTAACGCTAGCATAGCTGCAAGCCAGCTAGCTAGCACGCAGGTTAGCTAACTGCAGTATCACTACAACGTTAATCTGTCGTTGTGTTAGTTTGACAAACAAGCAAATATTTCCCCAAAACAACCTGAAACTTAGTTGTATTTACTTTGAGATATAGCTATAGTATTCGTTTTTGCTAGCTAACACGTCGACTTTAACCGGTGGACGATGTGCTTCAGTTAAACTAGCTAGCATGTCCCCCGTGGGCCTGGCTAGCACTGAGCTAGCAGAGCACAACCAGCGGAGGCGATGAACTCTAACGATCGCTTCCGACATGTTTTATAACCAACGCCGTCTCATAGCGTAACGAAACCAGTGAAACCAGAAGGGCAACCGCCCAGCCAAGGCCAGCGATCTATTACTGGTGATCGGTAAAGGCCCTGGCCGAGGCTTCGGGTAAAAAGTTCCCCGATGGTGGAAATTAGAAACGACGTCACAAGGAAGCCGTGAACATAGCGGCGGAGAGGAGATCCTCGACACCAATCTGCATAACTTTACCTCCAAATCACGGCCCTTATTCTTGAAATTCTTCAACCGCTGGTTGTCCAGTTTCTCGTTGTCAGCCATGTTAGCAGTTCTGGTTACGTTAAACACAGTCGAACTCTTGGATTGAGCTGGTGAGCTACCCTTTTCTGGTTCCCTTTTCTCAGCCTTTCGTTAACGGACTATTTTTTGCTGCTCTGTCCGCGGTGCATACTGGGATTGCCGGTGGTGGAGGCAGCCTCTCTCTGGCGTAGAGGAAGGGTGGGGAAATCCCCTTCACTCTCATTGGTTTCACTGTTAACATCCATCTGCAGGGCGCGCCACACAACACCATACAAACTCATGTTTGATCATTGTAACTAATGACAAGTAACGTCCAGTGGATACATTTTAATATTTCATACCCTAGTAGAAAGAAGTATATTAACTGTAAATGCAATGTTGAGTACAGTATTTTACATCTATTTTATGCCACTAGCCTACATCTAAATTTACTCTTTTTTTGTTTTTGCATAAACACTTAGCAAATCAAGATTTGACATATAAAATATATAGTCTTCTTTAAAATAGATGCAACGTTTTACTGTAAATCAACTATCAATAGTTGTTTATAGCATAGCCTACAAACAAGGCTGGATTACATACCAGGCATAACAGACTAATTTCCCCAAAGTGAGAAAAGTGTCAATAGATTTTTGGTAAATTGATCAACTGTAATTTAAGTGATGAGATAGCCTTTCTTGTTCAATAATATTTCTTGCTAAATTCCCTCTTTTTGTTGTTTCTCATGACAGTGTTTCCTTGTAACACAAAGATGGATCATTGTGCTAAAAACTCAATACCTTTGGAAGATACCCATTTGATCTAAGTCAGATTGCAGAAGCCTCGTGTTCAATTTGTCTGAACTTTGAAATGCATTTTTGCACAGAACTCATACTGTAGATTGGGTCCCCCATCTCCTACATTGGAACAACCAAAGGACCTCTTTGCACTCAGTGTGGCCAGGAGGAACAATTACAGTGACCAATAACTCTTTCAATGTAGCCTACACATTGGCATGTGAGTATTGTAAGGCGCCGTCTTGTATTCTATGTCAAAATTCAACATTTTCATTATCAGTACTTATATTTAGCCTACATCTTTGTATTGCAATCTTTAAAGCAAAGGATCTAAGTACCTTTCTACTATTTATTTAATCACACACTTAGAACCACCTCCTTTGATTCCAGATATTTTAACATCTTTATTTCATTGCAACAAAAAGACAAAAACAACACTCAAAGAGCGCCAGCATAACATGAAACACATGTTCAAATCATGACATGAAATGACTTGACAGTTCTGCCATGGCTTTAATTAGTTTGATGTAACGACATGTATACTTTACAACACTATATACCAGGACCCCCTCGAAGAAGAGATCTTGTAAAACAACGGGAACCTTCCTAGCTAAATTGAGGATATATATACAGTATTTTGTATATGTTTTAGGTTTTAGTTTGGTCCCATTTATGTTGCTGAAGAAAATCTATACAATTTAATTTAAGTGTGACAACACTGTAATTCCAAATAAATGAAGCTTGTATGAAATACTAAGCACATAACAAGTTTAATATTGCATACAAATTAATAAATAACACATAAACCAACTAAACTGAACAGATAATGCACAATTGAAGAACAACATTTCTTTGATCCACAGAAACTTGACCAAACAAACAGGTTTTTTCTCAGTCCGTCTTTCATGACCAGTATGCACACTCAGACTGAATTATCGCAAACATACTGTTTAGCAAATGGCTACTATCAGCTTGTGATACATTAGCTGGCATAACCCAAGATTACTCACGGCATCCTCATGGGTTACCACCACAGTTCAAAGGCACTTTGTCTTCACCAGGATTGAGTAAAAGTTCTTTCTGCCACTGAGATTAACACTTTATATTATTATAATCTCATCCCTTTTCTCATCACCTCCTCTCATTTGATCCTATAGACGCCACAGTGAGGCCATTAGCGGACGACTTACACAGGCAGACGAGAAGGAATCCTGAACATCATTTGAATGCATCTCCAAGAAAGATGATCGTTTATCATCCACTGCAGATCAAGACTTGTTTCACAGCTGTGACACTGATGCCCTTAGACTTCATCTTAACCTTAATGTCCTCTTGAGTCTGTTTAAATGGAGTCTTCATCAGATAGACTATCCTCCTGAAACCTTCCTCTAGTCCCATGCCGGTGGTGGCTGAACAGGGCTGGATAAACCAGGGCCTGCCCTCGCACACTCTACTCAGGTCCAGTGTCAGGCAAAGCGTTTCTGGACTTAGAGCACCATGGAGGTCCTGTTTGTTGCCAAGGACCACGAGAGGAACCCCTTTGAGACTCTCGTACTTCAGGACCTATAACAAGTGGAGAAATCAAAGTAAAGAAAACTTTAATTACTACAGTGTAAAACAAACATCTTAGATCAGGGTTCTTCAACAGGTGGTCCATGACCACTAGGGGGTCCTCAGAGTTAGCACAGGGGTGCCTCCAAATGAGGTTTGATTTTTTTTTTTTTATGTTCGAAAATATACATTGATATGAATTCAGCATATGAATAGCAAAGACAAATTGTCATATTTGTGAGAAAAAAAACATTTTCACATTAAAGATAAGTTTACCATAGGAAAGATTGCCACAAAGTCCTCAAGGATTCACTGTGCCTTCAACATGTATATTTAATATTAAAACACTATATATGAAATATATCATAATAGCCATTCATTGTCATCTATCTGCCCTACTTCATTATGCAACTCAAATGTATAAAATATATTTAGTAGGGGGTCACTGCTCAGTCTCTTTATGCAGCTAGCTTTAGACGTACCGATTTCTTGTGTCCAACCTTCTCCTGTTGAGCATTAAGCAGTATGAACACTCAATGTATGGTTTCTCACAAACTATAATACACTGCAATGTATTAATTAATATGTTGGCAAACATAACTCCTCCTATGACTCATCTGTGCATAGGCAGATAATGAATGATTGGCAATAAAACCAAGTTGAAATGAAATACAGTGTGTAGCCTTTTTTATTTTTTTTATTTATGAATTAAGCATTTATTTATTAGGAAATAATTGTTCTTCACTCTACATGACAACTGAGCAAACTCCATACTGGAAAAGGCCTGCTGAAATATATAGTAAGTGGACCCTGAGTTAATAATACATTATTCCGTCAAACTACTATATTTCCAAACTCCAAATGAAGATTACCATGTTTTCATTTATGATCTATTTTAAACCAGTCTGTGAATGATTTGTATATGTATAAACAAATAATGCTTTTAACACACAAGATATGTTCATGCATGTACTGTATATATTTATTTATTTATATATACTATGATTACAGCTATAGTGTGACATGTTATTAATCATTCATTACACATTTGTACATGTTTATTATGGTTATGGAGTAATAGTTTTTGACATATTACTTAAAACACTTGTTCTTATAGTTGCTTAAAGTGTGCAATAAGCAATTTATTACGATTAAAACTCTGCACACATCCTTCTGCACAATGAAACATCCAAATGATAATAATAGGGAAAACACGTTTTTGACTGGAGGAAGAAGTGTTATTATTAAGTATAATATATATTAACATATTTAGTTACCCGGTGAAGTTCTTTGCGGGCCTCATCCAGCCGCCTCTGATCCCAGCTGTCCACTACAAAGACCAGTCCAGCTGTGTCAGTATAGTGATGCCTCCAATGGGGTCTCATCTTCTTCTGGCCCCCCACGTCCCACACCGTCAGGCCCGGGCTGCTCCTGTCAGTCTCCAGCGTCTCCACGTTGAAGCCCACAGTTGGCACAGTCACCACGCTCTCGTTGTACTTCAGCCTGTAGAGCAGGGTGGTCTTCCCTGATCCGTCCAGACCCAGCATCAGGACCTGCGCTTGTTTCCGAGGCTTGGATCCATGCGTGCCCATGTCTTAAGAGTGCAGCTTGTATCTCTATTAAAAAAAAAGTAAAGTGTGGCCTTTTCTTTTTGTATAGCTGTGTAAACTTGCTGCCTGCACCCAGTGGCTCCCTTTGTACTGTCTATGTGTAGGCTTAGTGTGTCTGGCCTCTTATAGAGACTGTCTACAATCAGTATGCTTTATGTATGCACAGGCAGAGTGATCCCTCCCCTCTGTTATGATGGGATTCCTTCTGTCCCTGCGTAGCTTTCAGTAAAGCTATTCATATCCAAAGTGACGGTGCACATACAGTTCTCTGGTTACCACTGCAGTTAGATGAGTCACATCACACCTGCTCCACATCATCATACACACCAGCAGCCAGGAAGTCCATGTACAGTCACAGGGAAATTCTAGTGAGGACCACTTGCCCCAAAGTGATGATGTAGTTTCATCTTTAGACTTACAACATGAAGGCTGGATGAGCGGCTTCCAAAATCTTTAAACCTGAATTGATTAGCGACTCCTCCTCGCGTCAGTAGCTAAATAATTGCAGTGTATTGGCCAGCCCTGACATAATGTGGATCGATGTGATAAACATCACCCAGCAGGTGGCATTGACTGACTAAAATCAAGCTTTTCAAAAGGTTAGGGACATTGTCCATAGCTCAATATATTTTGCTGCAAAAAAAACCATGACAGAGAACTTAATGGAAAAACTTGGTTAAAGAACATATTGATGATATTTAATGGGGATATTAGTGTTTATTCTTTTGTTTACTGCCTTCTTGCAGAATAAAGATTTAACCAACATGCAAATTTGTATGCAAATCCACATGAGATACTGTGTGCCCATGATATACTGTACAATATGTAAGGCTATGGCTGTTTTATTGTTCTTTATTCTGTTTTTCTTTATGTCTATGATGTTGTGCCTTTGCTATCAGTTTATGCTTTTGATGTTCATTTTCTTTAAATAAACAAACACGGGCACAGAGAAAATGATCATTTATTATTTTAATGTTACCTTGTTGATTTACATTTTTAAATTTCAGAATTATTACATTTTTTTTTTTTTTTTTTACAGTTTATTAAAGTCAACAAAACAAGTACAAATGCCACATAAACACTTTGTAAGGTACATTATCAAGGAAGAATGGGAAATGAAAAAGCACAAACTGTTTTATCTGATATATATCTCTGAAGTTAAACAATCCAGGAACAGGTACACAGCTTTCTTCGTTGCTGTAAAAACAGTGGAGGGGTGATACCAACACGAGGACAGTATGTACATTCATCTTACAATTTCATGTCTCTTGGAGACATTTCTTTCAATGCTAATCCATATGTGAGTTAACGAGGTATGACACCGAGGTTGTGCAGTGTGCCTGGCATGATCGACTGCATTACTTCAAAAAAAACAAAAAAAACCCCACCAGAAGTAGTTGGCAGCAGATTTCGTAAAATGAATAGTAAAAAAATAAGGCAACAACGCATTTCATTCATAGGCTTGTTATGTTTTTAAATATATTTCAGCGAAATGTGATATGTGATCTTTATCAGGATGAAGATTACAGGTCATTAACAGATGACATTGTAACAGTAAATTGTCAATTTCAGTACATTTCTATCTCATGTAGCTTGTAGTCACTGATAATGTAAGAACAGTCAGATAAGGAGTAGTATATCAATATGTAAAAAGAAGCATATTAGAAGGGTTGTAAAGCTTACTATCTAAATCCCTAAGTCATTTTAAAATCATAACTGCCAATCATATAAGTCATTTTATGTGATAACTCATTTATTACCTTTTTACATGTTTCAATTAACATTCAAATTGAAATGATCAGATGGCTTGTGACAAACTTTATAAAGTAATAAT
The DNA here is from genome assembly GCF_008692095.1 of Etheostoma spectabile. Taxonomy (NCBI): domain Eukaryota; kingdom Metazoa; phylum Chordata; class Actinopteri; order Perciformes; family Percidae; genus Etheostoma; species Etheostoma spectabile. The sequence goes on along the minus strand of NC_045735.1, from coordinate 28,428,126 downwards.
TAGCAGGTATAGCAGAGTCCCAGCGAGATAATACAACACTATTACCACAAGGTATTGCTTTAAGTCGTATTACATTTTAATCACATTTAAAGTGATATTTGGTTTGACAACGGCTGCATTATCCAACAGTTATTACATTATCAGTAGTTCCATTGATTCAGATAAGATGGGGATCAAACTAGAGTCTAAGCTTTAAAAAAAAATCTTAACTTCATCAACAATCAAAATATAAATGAGACTTTATCAGCACAGAAACTAAAAGCAATCATATTACGTAAACTAGGACATTCAACATCTAAACTTCTGAGACAAAACACAGAATTCACACGTTCAGCAAATGTGATACGGCCATTGTAATTCATTCTATTGCTGTACAATATCAATGCTGATCTTTGAACAAACATATGCATATTCAAATTTGTGTTGTTCATGTGTAAAGGGAAAAAAATATTATTTTTTATGTATTTGATCCAGGAAAAAAATAACCTTTTCAGTGCAGTTGCTCGGTGGACGTCAGTTTACAATTTAATGATGTAGAAACACAAAGTTAAGAGACTAAAAATATAAAAATTAGTGGTCACACAGACTTTTAGTGAAGGACACCACCTTTGAAATAATGTGGAAGTGTCCATGCCAGCTTGTATACTTTAAATCTACCATTACTACAATGACTAGGTTCACACACACACACACACACACACACACACACACACACACACACACACACACACACAGCGCACACACACACGCGCACACACACACGCGCACACACACACGAGCGGGCCCACAGTTGCACAATTCTAAATCTGTTTATTTGCATAACAGTGACCCAGCTTACATTACGGTGTCTGCACAAGAACTGCTAAGCCTAAATGAAAGAAGTTTTCGGAAGTGTCACCTTGTCTGCAGTAAAAGTAAAAAGGGGTGGGACGTGACGTACTTTTATGCTTTGAAGGGCTAACTTCTGTAAATATCAGTGATAGAAATAGTTCTTGCTCAAAAAGTTGCGGGCTCAGTTTTTTTAAATCTTTCATCTTAAGCCTATCTTATTCTTACTTATATTCAAATATAATAGAGATACTGTGTGTCGCAGACGTGTGGCCTACTGCTCGCTGGGCTTGCCTTTAAACTTGACCACCATGACGGTGATGTTGTCAGTGCAACCGCGATAGAAGGACTGGAGGACGATGCTCTTGGCCCCAAAATGAGGCTCGTCCAGCCGTTCCCTGATGAAGCGAACCGCCTCCTCGTTGCTGAAGGTGTCCCACAGGCCGTCCGACGCCAGGATCATGAACTCCGGCTGCAGCTTGTTCAGGTCAAATGACATGATGTCAGGATCAGGAATAACCACGTTGAGGTTCTTCAGGGGGTAATCGCCCAGAGAACGGGACATGGCCAGGATGCCCTGGACACGCCACGAGCCGTTGAAGCTGATGAACCCACCTGCAGAGGAAGACAGAAGAAAATGGTTGGAGAGTGATGAAACAAGGAGCAGGAAGTAAAATACAACGTGGAGGGGAGGGGGTTGTTAGAATGTGAGGAAGTAAGCAGGATTGAGGAACACAAAGGTGAGAAGAGAAGTGGAAAAACAGCTGTTGTTCATGTTACTGGCATTAAACTAAAATTCGTTTTTGTTCCTGTGAACCAACTGGCAACGTGTCTGTTATCCATTTCTATCAACTATGAGTCCGCTATGTTCACATCAAAGTGTAAATAATAACATGTTGAGGGAAAACATTGACATGTTTTCCCTCAACATTCTTGCTCATGGAATGCAACTGTTTGTCTTGGATACATTTCAAATCATGTCACATCCTGCAAGTACAGCTGTGAGCCCTCTGTGGCTTCAGCAGATTTACCATCAGGGAACTGTACTGGAAATGATAAGATGAAGACTTCCATACTAGGTCAGGATGCCTCCCTAGTTCCTAGTGAGCAAGGCCATAGTCAGGAGGAGGTTGAGAGTTCAGGCTATACAAAAAATCCCATTATGTGTATTTTTCTCTTTCCAATATTAGTTAGCTTGAATCCCAGAAAAAAGCAGAGGACATGACCTCTGTGTCCTCAATAGTAGCTACTTTAGCAGCTGCCTCCTCTTTAGTAAACTGCTTTGACATCATTGTTGGGAAATGGTATATACAAATTCCAATTAGAAACAAGAGTGACATTCACTGAGGTATTAACATAATCAGTTAGCTGCTGAGGGCAGCAATGAAGCCTACTCTCACATCATTAGACTCTATTTATTTGTCTTCACATACTGTAACATGGCTTGTATTTATTTTCACTTAATGGATTTAATTATTTAGTTTGTTTTCATTCCCAATGCAGTCCGCACTACGTTTATTGAACATGCATACAGAGGACTTTATGTGATTTGACTCTTTTGTAATTGGGTGTTGCAGTCTGTGAACTCTAGAATTAACATGTCTTTGTCATTCTTTTCTTTTTTCAGTACAAGACAGAACTTTATTTTGCATTTAGGAGTTACAACAGTGTCAAGAAAATCAGGCGTCCCTCGTTAATGTGTAAATGTATGCAGCAAGGTGCTCAAAAATCTAAAAAGATAATCAGCTCTGCCCATGGAGCCTTTGGTGTAGCTATGAAGTTTATTTCAATAATTGTTCTGGAGTGTCTGTGTGTGTGTGTCACACAGAGGCAAACAACAAGATAATGCTACCCTATGAGAGAGGACTACTGTTTAAGCAGTTTTTATTAGTATTCTAGTGTGGTTCCGGTATATGATAATCTATGATTAAATCATTAAATGCACCCTTCACTAAATTAAAACAGTAGGAGGGAAATCATCTGTAGCATCATAATTCCAAGCATGTTACATGAATAAGTAAACAGCAACATAATGCAAACTAACTGTGTAGGGGTTCTTTTTAGTACCCAATAAGACCATTAGGTGGAGATGGTGTGCTATTCTCACCGTGACCACACTGACTTATCTGGCAACCCGCCATCAAATGCTTTTCTGCACAGAGAGTATGCAGATATGGTCGATGGGAGAATTATGCCTTCAAATACACCTTAAATCCTGTGCACTGTCTGGTTGCATTTGATAACATGCTGCTTTAAGAGCAGATTGTGTTATCAGTCACTGGGGTTTGATGTCAGCCTGAGTACAGAGACACAAGATGTGGAAAGAAAGGATAGTGGTGCTTAGCTTTGATCGTAAGCAAACTTTTGTTTTTGATGCTTTTCTGACAACAATCTAAGTTGCGATGGGTGCCTCAAGTCTGAACCAAAGCCCTGTTCTGCTGATCAGAATCAGTTGAGAAACGTCTACTGGTCTGGACTGCAGAGCTTTTCTCACCAGCCTTCTTGATCCTCTTGCGTTCTTTGAGCTGGTAAGGTTTGTGGTCATGTGACAGAGGAATGGCGTTGCCGTCTTTATCGCAAAGAACTCCGCGCGAGTCTCCAACGTTGGCCACGATCAACTCCTTATCAGACAGGAGGGCCACCAGACATGTAGTACCTGAAACAGATGGAGGAGAGAGGCCAACAGAGAAAGATAGAGCAGGAGAAGGGTGGGGCAGAAGGAAGTAGATGAGATTAAAATTGGAGTGGGCTGTTTTCTACCAATATCTTTTGTAATATAGTAAATGTATTGAAACTGTTCATGAATCAAATAACTAGTGGCAGCCAGCAAATCAAATACTTGTCAAATCAAGGTAATATTAGTAATATTAGTATTTATTTATTACATTTATACATTTATAAATCACACATCAAGAGACTGGCCAACAGCTCAGGCCCAGAGGGGCTAAATGCTAGCGTCAGCATGGTAACAGCGCATAATAACAATGCTAGCATGCTGATGTTTGGCAGGTTTACCATGTTTATCGTTTTATTTTGGTGTGCTAGCATGCTACCATTTGATATTTAGTACTTAACACAGGACAGCGGAGGCTGATGTCTTCAATTTTGCAGGTATTTGGTCGTAAACCAAAAGAATGGCCAATTTACATTGACCAGATGGATCATCAAAGTTATCCCAATTCATCTTGAGGGGGATAAGAATGTTTTAACCAAATTCAATGGCAGTCCAGCCAATAGTTGACGAGACACTCAACTGAAAACATCAAATGTCAACCTCATGGATGGTGGTGCTAGAATTCAGGGGATCACCAAGTCATAAGGGTTCAGCCTTGGGGTCCATCACGGTCTGTACAAAACTTCAGTACAATCCATCCAATAATTGATATATTTCTGTCTGGACCAACTAAGAGAGGCCGACAGTCCCCTTTCACAGAGCCACGGTGCTAGCATGGCTAAAACAATCCAATATTGCCACAAAAAGGGTCCTGCTTGAAAAATTATGTGACGGGTGACAAATTTATATCAGCTCACGGTACGGGTTGTCATATCACCAACCCTAAATATAGCAACCTAATTAAAAACTTCAGTAATCTAAGGAGAACAATTGCCTCCTTCCCTCTTGCACTGAAGTGAAACACATGAATCATGAGCAAACATTGCAAACACTCTTTGAAGTAGCTTTTCTTCCTTGTACTACTCTCTGAAACACTTTAATTTCTTCTCCTCCTTCCTCTCTTTGTTTAGTTTCCCAGCCAGGCAGAACAGAGTCTGGACTCAGAATCTGAGGCCTATTGTGTGAGATCCAAAGTCCTGTAGAGAAAGAACAGATCTGCCTTTTTGGCCATCTGCTCACAAAGAGCAAAGACAAAACTGGAGAGAGAGAGAGAGAGAGAGAGAGAGAGAGAGAGAG